>NC_064234.1:12263724-12576184 GCF_023101765.2 Spodoptera frugiperda | reverse complement strand
GAGCTGGATACATCGATATCTAGTAGCCTAGGACGTGTGGGGTCGCGACTCGTGCGCCTCGAGCGCGTCGCGCGCGCGCCGGCGGGGTCAGTGCGTGTACTCGGGGAAGGCGGCGGCGGGCGCCGGCGCCGGGCTGGCCGAGCTGGCGGGCGACGCCAGGTACCCGCGCGCCGCCGGCACCGCCTCCTCACTCGCCCACCGGGCTAACTGTTGTTGAGCTTGAATAAATTCATCACTAGAAAATGATAGAGAAGAGGAACGGAGAGTCGAGGCGCCGCGGCCCCCGCGGGCCCCGAGGGCGCTCGGCGCGTCCCGCGGGGCCCGCTGGGCCGCTGTGTGCGTGTTCGTGTAGTTAAACAAAATTATCTCATGGAAATGATTTTTAAGATGAAAAATTCAAAATCTTAATTTTCGAAAATACTACACACTGAATTTAAAGCATTTTAGGTCGGTCACGCGGCTTGTGCTTTGACAATTATGTTTTGTCTTTTCATGTTTTTAGAACTAGTTTTATATTTTTATAACATAATACAATCGTGTGATAATACAACTCGACAGGAGTTGTTTACTAATCACTTAAAAGTTATCTCGCCAAATAAAAACGTGGATAAGCTGTTAACTTCAACATTATTCTGCTGCGGAAAAATGCCTAAAATTCAGTGTTTTGTTGAAATCAAGAAAAATCCGATTTTATTGCAAAAACCATTTCCACATTAAATAAAATCATATCGAAATTAGTTTAATTAATTTTGGAAATGTAGTGTTCAGATTTGAGTGCCAATGGGGTGCGAATTATCGACTGGAGTCGATTAGAACGAGAAGTGATGCTCACCTCTCACTGTCGGGGGCATCCCGAAGTCTTTCGGCGTCGGCGGTCTCATAGAGCGCGTCGTCGTCGGGCGGCGGGCGCGCGTGGCCCGCCAGGCCGGCGTGCGCGGCGTGCGGGGAGTGCGCGGCGTGCGGGACGTGCGGGGCGTGCGGCGCGTGCGGCGCGTGCGGCACGTGCGGCGCGGGCATCGCGTGCCCCGCGTGCGGGGGCAGCGCCGCGCCGGCGCCGGCCGCCGCGCCGCCAAACAGCGGCCCGTGGTGCCGCCCGCTGCCGCGGAACCGAGGGTAGCCGAACCGAGACTCCTCCTCGCCGCCTCCGATACGACCGCGACATCTACTATAACCAAATAAAACCATGACTTTACTATTGTCTAACACAATATATAATATTATGCAAGTATTTAAACATGATTCAGAAAACGAATTACAGCATCTGGCTTGCAAGTGTTCAGTAAGTAATATGATGTATCAACTCCCATGGTTTCAAACCATGGAGTAAGGTATCAGTAAGACTTGAATTTCTCAATGATTTTGTGCCTAAAAAGTCCAAAATATTTTTTATATACTTATTTTTTTATTCTATTTAGTAAGAACAAATTACGTACGCAGCTGCTATATCTCCGGGTTCAATTCTATAGTGTCTATCGGCTTCCGTCTCCGACATCCTGATGTCTTCGGAGCCAGATGGGCTCATGTGTCTGCTGGAATGGTGCTCGAGTTGTCGGATGAGATCCTCAAGGTTGCGGATGCGGATGGGTCCACATTGTGGAGGCTCATCTTCCTCGTCATCGTTGCGTTGGCGGCGAAGTTCAGTTTCGTGGATTTTCTCAGCAGAGGGCGCTCGCTCTCGCTTATTGTACTCATATTCTTGCAAGGCTCGCAGGTCGCCAGAGCCGACCGCGATGCCGCCTGCACCCGCAGCACGTTGGGCCGCCGCAGTCTTTAATGCTACGATTATGTTTTCGTGGTATCCATTAAGGTCCTGAAAATGTAGTGTGAATAAAACTTAGTAAGGACATATTCAAAATAAATATGTGTGAGTAATAACCGGGAGTTTTCAAAATAGGTGACTATTATTTTTTGCTTATTTAACTGACAGACTAAATACCGAGACGACGGACCAAATTTAAAGTCCGCGAGCATATAACTAAGGATTGGCAGAATCAAAACAATTGAGGATACTTATTTCTCCATATAGCTATTTTCACTATTTATGTTATATATGTAGTCGTTTAACAGTGGATATATATTGTATTATATGTATATGTTTATGTGTATATATGTATATAGGTAAGTATATAATATGTATCTTCATATATATATTATGTATGTATAAGATATATTGTATTCATATATTTATTCTTTTGTGCTTGTGTTATGACTTAGCATCAATCCGTTCATTTCTCTGCACTACCCTATGGTTGACTGTTAGAGAATGCCTTAAGGCATTAAGTCCGCCATTCACTGTATTTGTGATGAAGTTTAAAATAAATAAATAAATAAATAAATAGACTTATTATTTGTCCCTACCCTGTCATCACCCTATTAGTCAAGGTAGCTGTATATCATTAAACAATTCTTCCTCACCTTAAACTTATACTCCATGTCAGCGACGGCTCCAGCCGGCTCCTGTCCATCAGACTGCGAGCCAGCTTCCAGTTGCTCAGACTGCGAGTCATCTCCCCACTTGTCCTTGCCGTCCACTGCGCCGTATCCATGCTTCTTCAGGATCCCCTTCTCTGGAAGTTTTGCCATAGAGTTCTGTGCTACGTCGATAAATGCAATGTCTTCTTCACCTGGAAATGTTTAAGGGAATATAACTTACAGTAATTAACTTAGATTTTTTATTAATTTTAGTTTACTCATTAGAATATTGTGTCAAGTTGAACATTACTTACCGGAATGAGTCGGCTCGTCTTCACTGCCAGAATGTACTCTTTTCATTTGTTTGTGATCTCTGCAATAGAAGAAAATTAAAACATTAGCAAAGTGATGCAACCAGTAACTATTATCAATCACAAATATCGCTAAAGAATGATTCGAATGTATTTCTGAGGTTTCCATGCAATTTCACTTTTATTACACTGACTTACACGTCTACTGATTCGTGCGTTTGCCTGGAAATCTGAGAAGGTCGGACAATTATAATTCTAACGGTATTATAGATAGGATTCATATTTCCTTGTTGATATAAAATGCACTTACGGATATCTACTGGTACTGCCAGAGCCTGACATGTGGTTGCCATGTCTGAAGATCACGCGCTGGGAGTCTCCCCGACTGTACATACAAATTGCTTTTAGAAATTTTCCTACAACTTCGTTTAGTTTATGATTAGAAAGACGAACTCATTAGTGATGTCAACGCGAATAATATCAACAATGATTTCAGTTACCCAAAAAGCATGTACTTATTGTTTCATGTGATTCTGCTTTTGTAAATATAAAGCTAATATTATTCACATAAATTATAAATGTCTCAAAATCTGGCTGCTTTCGTACGATAGAAGAACTTGAGGTGCAAAGTGTGTCTAAGTATGGACTAAACTCTTTTATTTCTATCAACCAAAATGTATAAAGAAAAAGCGTGTCTTTTGTGAGTGCTCTATCATGTTGTGAACACACAAATAAAAATTGCAGTTTGCTCAAAGACCTGTTCTAGTCCAAAGCGTACTGGGACTTAAGCTCAGTGTAATAAAAGCGAAAATCGTGTGAGCGGAAATAAACAGCGGTGCGCAGTCCAATCCACGCAAAGCTTTCGACATACCTTAAAAGATTTCTTTGGGTAGATGAGTTCCGTTAAAAAGAGGAAAGAAAATTTTAATTTGAGGATACATTTAGCGTAGGTACCCATTTAGTGTGTATAACAAGAAACATGCCAGGATCTATGGTATAAGTAAAAAGTTTTGCACTGTTTTAGAAATGGGTAGCTACGTAGTACGGGGTAAAGTAAAGAGTTTATTTATAACAATCACTTTTAGTTTTTTTTAGTTTAGAGAGAAAACAAAAATCGTGTTTTATTCAAAGTACGCCTTGCAGGATTAATTATTATTTTAGATTATAGACACCAAGAATTGCAGGGAAACTTAATTTAACAAAGACGTTTGGCTTTAAACTTATAGGTGACATTCATTTACTTGCAGTGTCAATTACAAGTTTAAAACGTAAGATGTGAATGGCACCTGTAAGTTAAGTCCAAACGTCTTAAACTCCGCTGGCTCACCTGAACGTATTGTTGAAGGAGTGCATCTTCCCTCCGTCCAGAGAAATGTCTTCTTGGGAGTTGTTAGAGGTGGTGGAGCCGGCTGCGAAGCTCTTCGCAATCGGCTTCTTGACGTAAGGCGGGTCGTATTTGCGTGACGTACTCTTTTTCCTGAGGCAGGCGTGGCGTGGGGAACGCACACTCAGATCAATCGATAAAGTTTACGAAATCGGAGGTCGGCGACGGCAACAGGAGCTGACGTCCCCGAGGGTCTCGAAACGAGGAATAGAAGATGATATTCAACCATTTTATTGGTATCCACAATCTTGGACGAGTTAAAGATTATGATAGTTTAGATTAGGTTTGTTATGTTTCTAAGCAATAGAGTCAAGTTAGGTTACATTCGGAATCACAAATACTCGAATACACAGCAAGGTCACCGTTTATTCCTCAAAAAGTATTTCAAAATTAATTTGACAGCAAAGACTGGCGCTTTTGGATATTACAAGATCAAATACTTTTTTATAATTTTTGAATTGGACTTTAGAATCAACTTTTCGTTTCATTCCTCATGGGAATTGATGTTAAATGGAAATTAATATCAAGAGATCGATCTTAGCTTAAAGTGTGGAGGCTCCTTCCAGTAAAGTAAAGCGAGGGACAGCCAGGGTACATACATGTATATGCGTTTTAGTTAAATTATTATTAAATTTCCGCTTAGGAAGCAAAAGGTAAGCATGGTTTGCTGGAAGGATCCTTGTCTTAAATGTAACATTAGGCGTTGCTAACTAGATAGACAGCTGCTTGAAAGAAGAATCCGTGCATCGCACATTCGCTTCTCGTGCAAAAGTTAATAGAATTTAGTGGTAAGTGGTAAGTGATTGGTGACGTTAGAGTCGAGCGATCTATATCTTCTCCGGTTTCATAGTAACTGTACTGTACATACCTCGGCGTGGCACAACACCACGTACCGTGCGGAGCGGTCTCCGATCTGTAACTCGCGCGCAACATTATTGAACATCGGAAGATATAGACGCGACGCGCCGCCGGGCCGCGGTACGGCGCCCGGCGACGCGGCCTCCGACCAAGAAAGGAAACGAAAACGAGTCACAGTTCACATAAGCCAATGCATACATCCAAGAGCCCAGAATCTTAAGGGTTTGAGTCGAGGTGTCTCGAGTACAACGAGGAAAGCCTTGTCGGCATGCAGCGAGGCGGTCGGACGGCGAGGCGGCTGGCCGCGCGGCCCGGCCGCTCGCGGACACAGAACCACAGATCAAATGCAGTTGTGGCGCGCCAGCCAGGCCGACGCGCCACCCGCCAACTCTAACTCTACGACCACAAAGTAAACGACATAAAGAACGTATGTCCAAAAGGAAAAATAATAAAGTAAATGAAAACCAATCGCCGACGTAAAAACGAACAGAAACACCAACGCTAACGTCTAAAATAAACATACAAGTATACGAAGGTGACGATTTAAATTTCTTCTTAAAGACTACCTTTGGTCTGTTTTCTGCTCACTAACCTTAGGCACAGGGAGAAGTTTTTGTGTACTACGACTGACCTGTAGCAGAGAGCGCTCAGGGCAAATACTATGAATACCCCCCCTACCACAGACATGAGCACCGCCACGAGGAAAACCGTGTTCGAGCCGTGGTAGTTCTCTGCGCCCAAACAGAAGGGAGTGAGTGACGGCCGGCGCAATCGGTGACGTCACGGGGTGTGACGTCAGCGAAGCGGGCGGCCGGCGCCGGCGCCGCGCGGGCTCGCGGTCGGCATACACGACACGACAATACACGACACGACAGGCACGAGCGACACACACAGTGCGACAACACCGAGTTACCGGTCGTTACCTGAAGCAGTACGCCATCCAGGCGAACCCCACGAACACGGACAGCACGACCGCGAGCAACAATATCACCATGTTCATGGTGCTCATCTTATTCCCCTCGTGCTCACCTGCAAGAGAGGGGTCCCGCGCGTTAGTGCGCCGGCGCCGCCCGCCGCGTCGCGCCCTCCGAGCAATGCTCCGTGCAGCGGCTCACCCGTGCCGGGCCCGTCTACCGTAAGGTGATGACTGCGTGGTGCGTGTGCTACCACTGCCGCGGGTCGCAGATACATGGCCATGTTTTATGTACCATTACTTAATGTACTGGAGTTTACGTTACGTCATCATCTTACCTTAGACTTGGGCTTGTCTAAATGTTTAATTTACTGGTATTTGTTACTTCCAAATTGCAATACGCGATGATGTCGATGGCAACGCCTCTCAGCGTAATTTTGAAAGCAGTGCTCGGATGTTTGGCCAATTACAGTAGGTATAAAGTAGGGGGAATATTAATAGATACAGTACAAAAACACCTGAAAACATAAACATGAATTATAGTAAAATTATACAAGTGTTAGAAGAAGTAACAGTTTGTGGGAATAAAGGGAAAGGGTTGGAAGAAGACGGATTTGTAGGAATACGTAAATATAAGAAAGGTTTATAAGTTAGCTCCACCTGAATCCATTATTATCTTGAACGAATTTATTTTTCCTTTCGGTTTTATGGATTTGAACAAGATTTTTCTTTTTATTATTTTGTTAAAAGTTAAAGATATTGACGAAGTTTGTTCGTAACGCGTTTGTATCGAGAATAAACAAACATATTTTTTTTTTACTACAAGAGATTATATTTGATACCATTCGATTTCAGAAAATAGATTTATTATTCATCGACCAGTTTGTTTTTTGCAGATAATTAAATCCATTTTATCCGCAATCAACGAGGTGGCAACATTACAAGAGAACCCCCAAAAACTGAAAAAAGACAGTCAGTATATAAATACATAGATACACAAATAATATCAGAAAAAAACTGAAGAAGGGCCAAATAATACAATAGGTTGAATTTTGCTTACAAACTAAGTAAAAGTTATTATAAAAATCTGAAAGTTAATTTCCGAATTCATTAAAATATTACAACTTTTATATTAAATATCAGATTTTCATTATAATTTTGTCAAATATAGTTTATTTTAATATTAGTATCTTATTCTAGGCTTATATTACTGGTTTCGACTCACCATACGGTGTTTCCTTCTTGGTCATATTGTAGGCTGCCTTCGTGCTGTTGTCTGGAACATAGTAGGGAGTGGGGGAAGGGGGGAGTTCGTCGTGGTGCGAGCAGTCTGGGCCTGTCCAGCCGCGGTTGCAGACACATTGGTTCAGGTTTGAACACACCTGGAATTAGAGAAGATGATTTTAAGTAAGCAGACAAATACGAAATGCATATGTTTTCGAAGGTTTTTACGATTCTTCAGTATCATAGTCACAAAACGTTATGTGTAGTCAAAGATTTTGCGACCTTAAGTATGATTTAACAAAAAATATTTGGGCTTCAACCAAATGTCGTAAATTATCCAAGTTTAACTGTTACAAAGTCGAGTATAGTAGGTACAACTATTTAAAATACAATAATGCTAAACTGAATAGTTTGTAGAAAGCAATTATTTACCATTAATCACAAAAATGTAACAACAATCCGTAATCCACTAAACACGAACCCTCCACAAGTACTTATTGCATCAACAAATACGTTTTAAATCCAAATACCAAAGGCTTTTACACATCAATTCACAAAGCGATTCGAATAAAACGTATCCAAAGTTATCCCATTTGGCTTCCACAAACATAGTCAGAACAGTCGAAACTTACTAGCATCGAATCAATTCTAGACTTAGAACAACTTCTACTGATATTAACGGTATTAATTTCGCGTTGAAATCGATTCGTATTACCTAATACCTAACTGCCACAAATTGGAGGCCCGTGGGTACTACTATTGGTCTGTGTCTCGTTTGTGAAATGTGTGATTGGTTTACAAGTGTTTTTAAACCAAGTATTTGAACTGGTGTAGTGTATTTTTTGGTGAGATAGAGGTATGTTATTTTATTAATATATAGTCATCATTCATTGTAGAAGATTTTGTTTTTTATCGTCTTAACATGCGTACGTTCCGTCACCACAGTTTCGTATCGGGCTCTAAAATCTGTGAATTTCATAGACGCAAGTATTTGAAAACCGCTTAGATCCTAGTACATATAATCCAAAATATTTTTTAACACTTGTGTAACGAGATAAGAAATTATGTATTACAAAATTAACACAAACATTGAAAAATTAAGTGGCTTTATAATGTTTTAACAGTTCACGACAACTTCAACTATAATCGCAACTGAGAACATTATGTATCTCCGGAAATACATCCGAAATTCACCAATAAATAAATCACTTCAGTTCCAAAGGATGCAAATGAACGAATTAGAAGCGACTTTGAAGCGAGTTGCGGCGGTAACTAGATTCCGGCAGGATTGAGTTTGGCACAAATCGTCAGCCAATAGGATCGGCGAATTCATCGCCGGCAAGGTACGATTGGATAAAAATATTATTAAAAACTTTATACGAAATTTATTCATGACAAAAACTCCTATTAAGTACTTTGTTCCTTTATAATTGTAGGTTCCAAACCGATTTCAAATTGTAGATGAATTTTTACGACGGTAGCGGTCTTGTTCCAAACTTTTTCTTTTGATGGAATGATAAGTATTATACAATAATCTTTTATAAGGAGAGAATTGTGGATTTTGTTCGATTGGCCAATATTAATTGTATTCTCAATTGTTATGAACGTTAAAATGATGAATTTAATAGACAGATTTATGTGTGAACTGAAGTTTAGGTCTATTTTTAGAATAAGTAGGCACTTCAATATCAAAATTACTTTAACTATAAATGAAATTCCCACTAATCCCATTTCAAATTCAATAACTAGTCCGGTCATTATACGATATTGAAATATCAAAAATTCCGACAGAGCTGAATTTTGGTACAGACCTTTATTTTACTATAAAGATTAAAAATTTAAAAGTCCCCATCGATCCCATATGTGCTTCAAAAGTTATTCGAGGTCAAAGGTCAACATTTTAGGTATTTTGAGATTTTCTCAAAAACCGTAAGTTTTTCAAAAAAATACCTCAGACCAAATTTGTAGATCTCAAAATTCTCTACAAAATGGTCCTTATAAGTTTTTCTATAAGTATTACCGTTTCTAAGATAGATTCGTGTGTCCCCACACACATTTTTCCACTTTGGAAGCGTCTAACTTTCAAACGATTGATTTTGACAAAAAGTGGTTTTAGAAACCTTAATGTCTTTTTTAAAGACCTATCCATAGACACCCATCACGGATATGTAAGCTGAAAAAAAATTTTTTTTGAATCAGTTCCATGTATGGAGTTTTAAATTTAAAAAGTAAAGGGGGCCCCTTTACTTTTTAAATTTATAAATTTTTATTCAAAATTCGAATAGCGGTTACCGAAATACACCATCTTACAAAGTTTCAACTATGTAGGCCCAACAGTTTCGTGGCCCAACAGGCTGTGACATCGCGGACGGACGGACGGACGGACGGACAGACATTTATTTCCGAAACTGTTGGGCCTACATAGTTGAAACTTTGTAAGATGGTGTATTTCGGTAACCGCTATTCGAATTTTGAATAAAAATTTATAAATTTAAAAAGTAAAGGGGGGCACTCCATACATGGAACTGATTCAAAAAAAATTTTTTTTCAGCTTACATATCCGTGATGGGTGTCTATGGATAGGTCTTTAAAAAAGACATTAAGGTTTCTAAAACCACTTTTTGTCAAAATCAATCGTTTGAAAGTTAGACGCTTCCAAAGTGGAAAAATGTGTGTGGGACACGAATCTATCTTAGAAACGGTAATACTTATAGAAAAACTTATAAGGACCATTTTGTAGAGAATTTTGAGATCTACAAATTTGGTCTGAGGTATTTTTTTGAAAAAACTTACGGTTTTTGAGAAAATCTCAAAATACCTAAAATGTTGACCTTTGACCTCGAATAACTTTTGAAGCACATATGGGATCGATGGGGACTTTTAAATTTTTAATCTTTATAGTAAAATAAAGGTCTGTACCAAAATTCAGCTCTGTCGGAATTTTTGTTCTGTCATTACTGTTTTCAGGTCTAAATTGACCGGAGCAGCGAACTCTTCAGTAAACTACATATTTAACTGGAACCGTATAAAGTTACTATTTAAACTATTTACTTCGTAACTGGGGCCAACTATTCGGGTCGTGGCGAAATTCAGAGCACGGTTCGCAGGACCAATCGGATTTGGTCGGGGTCGCTGTGACGTACCGAGATTTGGTTACGGTGCCACGGCGGAATTTCCATACGTTGCCATGTTGGCTACAACATTTTTGTGACGAATTTCGTTTCGTCTCCATCTCGCCGAATTATGATGTTCGGGATGTTTTCGTGTTCAAAGAACGTGCTAGTTAGTTTTCGGGTCAGTGATTTTGGGGTTGCATGTGATGTGATTTGAAAATGTATTGGTTTTTTAATTATGAAGGCAAAATTATGGAATTTAATAGATAGAAAATAGGTATCAGAAGTGCACTGAAATGTTATAAGACATGTGTACTTTTACAATATTAGTAACATTTTAATATTCAATGAATAATGACGCACCATTATATTTTGCAAAATATTTTATTCTTGTGAATGGATATACTATTAATTTAATTAGATTAGTTTAAAACAAATAATCAGGTTTATTTTCCATAGACAATCCCGATAATACAAACTATGTATACTATTAATAAATCTTACCATTTGCATGCAATGTATGGCATAGCCTAGATATGAAATGGAATGCAAGTCCGATGCACTCAATATATTCAAAGGTTACACTAGACCCTAGATAGGCGGTGTATGCACGTTGTTACATGAATCTCCGATAACACATGCATCGGCGCAAGGATATCGATGTGCAACAGTGTGTCGATGTCTTATAGTCAGGTAAGGGTTGCAATATGGGCCGACTTATGATGTTGAATTTAAAGTACATATATTTATGTTGTGTTGTATTTTTACGGGCCGTTATGTGGCCTTCAGGAAAAAAGGTGTGACGTTGCATATTATATATGTCTTGTATTTTTATTTCGTTTTGCTGTGAATATGGAATCAAAAAAGTATGAACACATAAGTGAAGTTTGGAACAACTATGAACACGTGGAAGAAGTCCATAGTCCAATTAACCTTCACGAGCTGAATGATGGATGAATTTTGGAAAAGTTTTGGGTGAGATAACTAATTAACTGTTGGATAAAGAATATACTTAGACGACATTCTCCCACTTTTAAGCAAAGAGCTATTTCTGAACTGTACTTTAAAATCACAATATACTGAGACATTAAAAATGATTTATTTAAGAGAATAGTAACAAACAGTCGGCTAAACTTAGGTGCTGTGTTACACAAAGCAGGCACGTTACAGCTCTACTTGCTAATTACAATTTTACGAATTCACTGGCCCTCCTAATTACCAAAGCGTCAGAGGTGGCTTGCAGCGGTACAAGTTAAAGGAAATAATACCGAGATGGCTAGAACTTTTGATTTATCTTACAATAATTTTCTACGAAACGTCTTAGTGTTCGAACCAGGATTAAAAAGAGCGTGTGATAGAACCGTACATACATACATAACCTCACGCCTCTCTCCCATGTTGTAGGCAGAGACGACGGAACGCCAATTGCGATTATTCTTACACACCTCTTTCGCTTCATCAACAGTCATTAGTCTTTTCATACATGATAGAACTATTTTTAGAACACACATTTAAACATAATTTGCAAAGGATTGTGAATTTCACATTATTTTCCATTTAATGATAAAACATTCTAATTACTTTTCGTATAAAACTGCATATTACATGTATAAAGGCATAGTTTTACAGTATCTACAATATACACATTACACTTTAACCCCATTTTTCCAAATTTTATTACTATACAGAAAGAAAATACGTTCGGGCACTATCGGAGCAGTAGTTCGCTTTTTCCTCTAACTTGCACACATCATTAAGGGAGTCACACAGCCCAAGTTATAATTAACGATGTCCAAACTGTAGAGCGCGTCCCAATTAAATGATATTGAATTAAACCAACGTAACTACTTATTAATCCTTTACTAAATAACATGACTTCGTTTTAAACTAGACGCCATATTAGGTACATTAATTTTAGAACTTTCTCGACGCTTAAAACAATATTTAAATGTAAATAGGTACTGAATTTTGTGGAATGTGGATTTTAGTTGTTGTAACGTAGTTTACATGAGACAATAGGTAATATCATATTAATATTTTTACTGTTTGTTAAATATTTACAACTTATTTTAGTGTTTATGAGAACTTAAAATTGTTGCTTACGTGTGTTACTGTTAAGTTCCAAGATACATAAATAATTATGTGAAATGATATACCGGGTAATACGGGGTGAATAGAAATCGAGGGGTGGATTGACGTTAGGATTTTTTCTCTACATTTAGTCAGCCCGTTACTGTATCTATTCACCCCGTTAATTAATTTTTCAACTATTTTATTTACGACACGGATAATAGATATATTATTATCATGCTTTGTGTAACATTTACCACAATGTTTATACGAATCTTGTAAATGATTGTAATTAAGTAAGTAAGTAGATAAATTACATTCACTTTATCTAAGCTAAGTGTCATTAAGCACGTAACTAAGTAATTATTTATAACTTTAGCCAATACATATTTACGTAATACAGCAGTTATTTGTTACTCGTCCTTGACTTATGACTGGTTAATAAAAACGCCTACGTGAGCTAATATTAATCAGAGATCATTTGCGAGAGCCTGTGTAAATAGTTGGTTCCATCGAACCAGTGTGTCGATTGCACTGTATCAGTGAATCCGATATTCATGTACTGAGAGAATTCACGGTTATGTAATGTGTTCGAAATGAGTTTATGTTTCTAGATTACGGAACAAATGTACGAATATTATTGGAAAATGGATCACCCATTGCTTCGATATCGTGGTGTTGTTTATGTAAATTAAATCCTTTTAGTTTTTACGAGATGATATTATGACTCTCTCGTAAAAATATACGTTTTTTCGATACCCACGATATGTTTTCAGTGATATCTACAGTCAGTATTATGTCTAAAAACATCGAATGAATTTGTAATAGAATAATTTTAGGTAGAGCCTTTCGAAATACTTATGCTTGTAGGTGCAAATAAGTTAAGCAAATCAATACCATAGAAAACTAGCTGTAGGTCCATAAAAGCAGTTGTATGTTTTCTGCCTAAAGTAACAATATCGCGTTAAATATAGTTTATTTGAAAAAAATATATGGAAATTCAGATTTTCTTGGGTTTGAAATCTAGTCACACACATAAACTTTTATATATAGACAACACCTAGGGAACTTAGTATAATAAGTACGTTGTATATTTTTATACGTCCGCGAGTCGTGTAGAGTTACTTTTTAATAGTTTGAGTGGTGGCCCGGGCCGCGTGTTATTCAATTCGTGCTCCGCCGCGGCCGTCAAACGTGTTACGTTTATACGTTTAGTTATGATGCGATGTGGTTTAAACTGATGTCAGTGTAATGTACGGAGCGGGTTCTAATTGTAGAATAATGGAAGTTTTTAGTTTGAGGGTTTTGGCCATATTTTTGGCTTGAATATGTGTCATTTTGCTGTTTTTGCTTTCGATGTTTAAAAGTTTAAAAATAGACACACATTTTTAAAAAAGGGAACCGCCTTCATTTTGTTTACCGCCTCCATTTATTAAAGCAGGCAATATCTCTAAAATCTTCTCTTAGCCTGAAAAATAATATACTGGAAACCGCATCAAAATAGGTGCCGCTATACGCGAGATAATCATGCACAAACATACATACATATATCTCCTTTATTATTGAAGTCGGTCAAAAACATAATATTGATAATTCTCAAAACTTCAACTTACCCCTTTTCCAGAGCACTCGTTGTTTTTATCGTCAGTGGGACACTTATTGATGTGGTCGATGTATGTGAAGATGGAGGTGCAGGTCTGGTTCACGCAGACGAGGTTGTCTCCGCACGGGGTGCCGTCCCTCACCAGCCCCAGGGGAGCTATCTCCGAAGGTTTTGGAAGACCTGTCGTGGCTCTGGAAGGCGGGAAGAAGTTGGTGTTCAGAAGAGTACATTAGTAAATGAAGATTGATGTGATTGGATGAGTCTTCTGATACTTAGAGAGTATAAAAATACTAGCAAACCTGGCGAACGCCGTTTCACATCAATGATTTTTGTTCTGCTTTTTGCTAAAAACCTCACGGGGCCCAAGACCTTTCCAATGAATGCAAACCCGTGGAAATCGATTTGTGCGTTTTGGAGTTATAGTGTCAAGAAGGAAACCCCGATTTATTTTTATATTATAGATAATCACAAAAAAAATTAAAGTATATAATTTATAATAAAATACCATTTACTCTTATGTAAATAGTATGATAATGGTCTTATTCACCTCCCAGTATTGAAGTTAGTATACTCACTTGCATTCAAACTCGGTACCCTTGTTGTTGATGTAGATTTTCGTGTAGTAATCGTCCATCCCCGGCACTATGGGGTAGCGGTTACCCAGCTGGCACTGCAGGGAACCACAGCGAGCATTCCTGGGGATCATAGATAAAGGTATTAGAGGTACCATTATATAAAAAGAGAAAAAATAATGTTGATGACTTCCATACATTGGACGGTTCATCCATAGAAGGATTTGATACTAAAAAAGTGTAGAGGTTTTACAAGAAATGCCTTTATAATTATATAAGCTTTTGGAACTGTATGTATATGATATGTTGTTTGAAAGACAGGGGATGAATTTTTCAGATTCATGGGTTAACCACCTTCTTTTATCACCTTAAACTAGCAAGTTTAGGAACAAAGTCGTCGCCATCGGTAGGTAAGTCAGAATCTAAAGAGATGTAGTTTGAGGTTATTAACTCGACAATACAGACCATCGAATTCAAGATTAGTTTGATAAGCTTAAAATAATTCCAAGGCTACTCACTCAGGGTCACACTTGATAAAATGTCCACTGTTGTCCTTTCCACAATGTCCAGTCACTGTTCCTTTAGAATTGTACTCCTCGAAGCATTCCTTTTTAGCTCCTAAAGACCCTTGGCCCCAGATCTTCTCACATTGGAGGGACAATGTGGGACACTGTCCCGCGAAGCAGGCTCCATTGCCGGACTGACAGGGCTCGCCATTCTTCCGATGGGCGTCAGGAGGACAGACTCCGGACAGTCCCGTACATGTCTCTTCTAGATCACACTCGTTGGTGGCGTCCCGGCAGGTCACGCCACGCGGTTTCAGCTGTTGGTATAAACAATAGCGGTTCATGTGCATTGAATTGAAAGCTTTACTTTGAATTACAATCCTGACATAAACATTATTTCATTAGTATATTACCAAAATGCTACAATACTAGTTAGTTCATTACGCAATGAAAATCTGTTTAGCAATGTACAATTGTACATGTAAAATCATATTTCCTCACACAAACAGGTCCACAAACATGACATGCATATTCGTACATACGTCACACAATTGTGCTCGCTCCCTAATTTCCAAGTAAATCACTCTTTTTGCGGTTCCGAGCGTCGCATTTGCATAGTTGTCCAAAACTTTATGTGGCATTAACTTTGTATTATTCAACATTATGACACACAGCTTGGAACATTAATCAGTTTTAAAACTGATGAAATTCAGACATTGCGTTGTAAATTAGTTGGAATACATTTGCCTGAACAAAATGCAAATATGTTTCGACTGTGAGACTCGTATTTAAATGATGGCCGTTGTTCCGTACTTAAGACCTAGAATCCTCTGTTCGCTGAAATCAAAGGTCGACACTTGGAAGTCTTGTAGCTAATTTACGCCTGATTTATTGCTGTCAGCGGAGCGAGACTTATCAATATACAATAGACTTCAAATGCACAGTTCAACGAATCAAATAACAACGAGAAACTTGTCTGCGACGTAAATCGTATCGCATCTGATGCAGAAATGTTTGTTGCCAATTGGAATACGGATTTTATGACGAAGATATTGCAGAAACTATGTTCTTGGAAGCTCATCTATTATCTGACGCAGAAAGTAGGGTCTCTAAATCTGTTTGCGAGGTCAATATTCTCAAAAAAATTTCTAGTTTAAGTGAACTCACCTGGCACCTCTCGCAGCACTCTCCCGAAGCACACTGCGACTCCTTGGTGAGGCGGCAGGTGAAGGGGTCGCAGCACGGGTTGCTGTTCTGGCACTCCGACAGAGTCCCGCAGTCACACTCCTCGCCTTCATCCAGCCGCCCGTTGCCGCATAGGTGGTGCATCACCAACTGCATGTAACGAAATGTTAGGTATAATAATAGGGGTTTTGTTAGAGAAATTAGTATTATTTTCAAAATCATTTCAACCTGTAGAAAACTAGGTAGTTCTGGTCAAAGTGATATAGATTTGTGCAATGCTTTGAAAGGATAGATCTACACAAAGGGACTCCTAAATAATAGGTATCTACATGATAAAGTTTAGTCCTAAAAATTACGACCTACCCATCCACTTATTGTTCGCATATCGTATAAGAATAAAGCACTCGAATACATCGATAATTTAATATCTTAAGCAAACCTTGAAACAGTATAAGAAAGGTAGCGTCATGTTTCATGTCAAAGTCAGTGGAAAATGTATTAGTGGTACAAGAGAAACATTTTAGAATGCCCAAAGGGTACGGGCGTGGCAGGTAGGCAGGTAGAAGAATATGATCGCGAATGATGAGAAATATTCAACAAATTCAGAGTTGGAAATGTATATTGTCAGTCACGTTTTGTGTGTTCGAAATCTATATTCACTTACTTTGAATTTTGACAGGACTTGTTTAAAAGGAACTTACGAATATAATTTAGATAAAATTCGATAAAGTGTGTAAGTGTAAGATTTAAGTATGTAAAAAATAAATTTCTTTCACAAAACACATTCAAGAACTCGATACGACACGACGACGCACATAAAAAACGTCCAACACAAATTCCGAAGAGAAACTGCACACACGGAGATCACTCACAAAGTGGCAAGATATCAATAGCAGAATAAGTTCGAACATCGGATAACAAATCACGCATTACTATGAGCAGCCATGAACCGCCAGAGGAAAATAAAGGCATTGGCTCACAATCATCCCCCGATAAATATGTAAACGTGAGAAATCGAAGGGGAGTACCAGGGCTCCGCATTATCATTCCTGACTATGCAAATTTATTCCAATAAACCTTGGCTGGCGTTCGTTCCTGTTATTATATATTCGCAAACGAAGAGATGATTCGAAGCGCGAGGGCAGCCGGTATTACCATAACTTTTATTAAAGGAGTGGGCCTTAGAGCGTTGACGACAAACAATACGACGCCGTCTGATTAATTTTCAACGTGAAAATCTGTTTTGAATTCGAATTAACTCTTGCGTGGAAGTGGCGATGATGAGTTCTCGACCTATTCGCACAATGCCGGTTCCAACTTTATGATATATACACAATACACATATACATGTACGTACGTATGACATGTAGATGTATTTGTTTATGTTTGTACGTCTCCTTACATAGCTTTTAATCGTGATACTGTGTGCGGATATTTTGTAAAACTAATATTTAATCTTGATCTTTCTTTTCCAGTCATAAAGTTAGACTTAGTCTAAACTTTAGCACTTCTAATATTAATATATGTCTATATATTTCTATTATATAGTGGATATATTAGTAGGATTGGATATTAAGATTTTGTCATCAACGTAAACCGACATCGAATCATCGCATTCTGAAAGGATCTCATCGTTTTTTATCGCGAATTAAACTGATTTCCCCCAGAGATGGACTCGATTGAATTTGATTTTAAGATTCCGACCTAATTAAACTTTCAATAGCTAAGTTCAATCTCGTTCATTTATTATAGAAATGTTTTAATCTGATTGTAATTTGTTTTATTACCAATCATTAAATATTTACAAAGGATTTAGGTGATAAGCGTTGTTGAAGCGAATTTTATTGAACGCTATCTATTAATAGATTTTAGTTAGGTTTTGAATCAAAAGGTTTATTTTGTTATTTATATCAATTATATGACCACAACAGATGCCGTTGGGTTTATTACCACTAGTAATTTGTAATTATATTTGAATTATTACTTGTATAAAGCTGTTTCAACACAAATTCATGAATCAAAAATGTGTTTGTTAAGTCTGTGCTATCACTTTATTATGTAAAAGTTTTTGGCTTCAATTAACAAATTGGAATTGTTTGTGGACTAAATTAATCTAATAGATAAATGGTTTCAAATTTTGTTTTTGAAAAATTTGTTACTAATGCTAAGTAATTACTATTGTAATCATGGTTTTAAATAAGTTATGACACATATTAAAGAGCTCTTATTGATAGTTACACGCCGTCGGCGTTTAAAGGGACCAACAATAATGCCTTGAAGTCAAAGTAAGCAACTATAAGCCTCACTTGTAAGATAATCTATCAACCGTGCAAAACAATTTTGAGAAGTTTTTTAAAGCCTTTTAGTATTTTCAACCACCTTTGCCCAATAACCTTTGCTTTCATCAGTTATAGACATCACAAGACCATAAACCTATCTTAAAATCTATACAAATATGAGACCTCAACCCACCTCATTAGGTTTATTGAGCAAGCACAGTCCCTGGCCGACCCGGAGTTCGTTGATGTAGTCGTTCTTGGAGCAGTCTGAGAACTTGTAGGGCTGCACGTTGTCGGAGCCCACGATGGACTGTGCCATGATGCAGCCGTGCCAGTCGCGGCAGAAGCACTGCTCGCGACCGTCGTCATGGCCCATACCTGTGGAGAAAGATATCGTTAACTCTAATTGTTTATGTATGGCATAATTAGGTATGTGTATAGTTAGCAGGAGATTTGCCTTCAACACTTATCTACTAACAGTCAAAGAGTAAACATTTTTGCCGAAAAAATTGCCCATCTGCCTTAAATGTTTCTTACTTGGCCATAAGAAACTACATTTTGCAACGAGCAATTAGCTTCTCTTCCAGGTGAGGTAATTAAATTTTTATTTGGGTAACCTATTCTAAATTATTTTGATATGACTCGTTGTGATGAAAATGGGATGTACTGACTTGTTTAATTGTGTAAACTGATATTGAGAAAAGCTCTATTAGTTTCAGGTCACAACGGGACTTATTCATGAGCAGTGTGCGCCGCGCGGCGACGACTTGAAACCGCGCACGACGCGCGCGTAAAAATGAAAGTAGACTTTTGTCTTGACTCACCAATATTATGTCCAATCATATGCGCCATGGTCCCAGCAAGCAGGTGGGGCTCGTAAGTGTTGGTGTCCACGGATATGCCCACGGACTTGGGCGTGCACAGCGTGTCCGGGACTGATATCCCGGACTCACCTCCCGGGAACGTCAGCCCGCTGCAAGGAAGAACACGAATTATTATGGCGGAAGATATTTTGCGTAACTTGATGTTCTAACATACATTTGTATCGATCAAAAGACACACATAAGTATCTTCATCATACTAATTTCATTTTTAATTTCATTATTTTATAGAGCTTACACAAACGAAAAATTTTCAAACTAACAAAACAGATATTACAAAACGTCTCAATTCAAAGTAACTGGTATATTTAATACATACATTATATGTACATAAACTTTGTACCGACTTCACGTAGCACTTTGGTTGAACTTTGTGTACCTCACTCCGTATGCAACGACTCAACTAAGATGAATCTTCCTATGAATTGCTCAACGTCTTTGTAGCTTGAGTTCTTTGCATGGAAACTGTTTAATTTCTTGTTTAAATTTTGTTTGACTTACATTCCCGAGTTTCCACTTTATATGTGTAATATATTTTATATTCATCTTTAAAATGTATTTTGCGGAATAGCGTATAATAATTGGAAGTAAGTGTATGAGGTAAGTATTTAAAAAGTTGATTTTGAATTAAACGCTAAACAAACCATTAAAAGTTAACGGCAAAAACATTAAGTATATAAAACAAAAGCATTTGAAAATAATAGCAGCGGCCATTTTAATTGTCCCTGCTAACAGTAGGTACCATGCAATCATTTGTGCCCCTACTTAATAAGACATTCCATTAAAAATAAACGCATTTTCACTCACAAAGGGATTATCGCCACACTGGGGCCTCTAAAACAATTAGGTACGTCTGTTAGGCCATAAAAATTATAATAATCAAGCGTTTTTGGCTATTATACAGACATAAGGCGGATTAGAGCCATATGCGCGGTATATTGTCCTTTTTGTAAATAAATGATGAGGGCGCGTTGTGGAACATTTTCCTATATGTGTTATTAATTGCTTGGTAATGCTATATTAATGATTTTAGTAATAATATATATTCAGAAGACTAATATATGACGATGTAAGGATAGTTTTTGAATAATCAAAACATCCTAACAGTGCTTTGTCTAAAGTTGTTATCACAATTTCTCTGATCAATTTAACTACAAATTATTTAAGTTTTCCCATATAATCCAAGTGTTTAAATGGAAATTCTTAGAAAAATGGTTATCATCTAGCATTCGTGATCGCTTATCGAGTTTTGTGATCGAAAGCGAATTTGACAAAGTTTGTAACGCGCCGCGATAGCGTCACAAGTTGGGGAAATATTACGAAGTGGAATATACCGAATAAGGATAAGACGACGTACCTGACTGTATTGTGAGTAGTGTGTACTTCTTATAAGGCTTCGATTAGGATCAGCCTAAAGTTGTCTACTAGAGATTCTTGATAAGATAGTTTTTGTCGCCTTACAATAAGGAATTAAAAGACAAATAAAGACCTCTAGCTCTCTTAGAAGTAAAGCTTAAACAAGTAAATATGAATACATAATAAATAAACCTCAGATGGTACTCTTTATACTTAGTATACAAAGCAATATACGTATGTAGGTAAGTTCAACAAAAACTCTTGTGAACCATTGACATTTTCTAGTATCGAACATTGCCACTACAATCTGGCATCTCCAACCGAGCTACGAACTGCGACACGATAAAATAAAAAGTGCAACACTAGTTTGCAACATTCATTCGAATACGCCACGACGCACACCGCACCCGCTTTTCCGTATGTTTCCAATCGGCAAGTACTTCGGAACACAACTTTCAAAGGTACACTCGATGCTCAAAGAGCGGGCACACTTCCACGAGAACCGATTCGACTCGGATATCGGAAATTATAGTTGAATTACTTCGCCAACAAGCGATAGCGCTGACGTCATCGACGCCATCTTAGATCCTTTTGTAGCAGACGTTAAGAGATAATTAGAAAAAAGAACTGTTTGCGCGCTGATCTGATTGATTTTGAAATTGGAAGCTTTTGTTTTGATTAAGTTTATAAGGGTGTTTTTTCTGTTCAGCCAGTATTATAGATGAGAAATGTTATTGATGTTTTATGGTAGTCAATGAAATAGTTTTTACGTCTACAAAGTTTTGATTATCGATGAATAGTTAACAGGCTCCTAAAACCAAAGGCTGAACAAAACAAAACAGTTATAACCTGGGAAATCTATACAAAGCCGTACCTATGGTAGTTTTGCAGAACACTCATAAATCCAGTAGGTATACCGCACAGGCATAAAAGTGGGTACATTTGATATCTATCTAATCAAGCTGCGCGGGTCCCGTATTGGGTGGCAGTCATAAAACGTGGCAATTGTAACAAATATTCGAAGCACGTCGCCAGGTGAGCATTGGAAACCAATCACTTGGATTTTTTTAACTTAGTTACAATATATGGTAGGTCTAGGTATGCATTAATAATATATTTGTTAGTCCTCTTCACGCGCAAAATATAGAGTTTGGAGGCATTTAAGTTGGGAATTTACAGATACTTTGGATGTGAGGGCGGGGGCAGGGATGTAATTTTGGGAAAACTGTTCTAAATTTTCGAAGTTAATCAAAGCGTATGTAGTTAATTTGGTTTTGTTCTGTTTAAATATTGGGATGAATCTTAACATTGTTGGATTCCTTCTATTCAAAACTCATTTAGGTTCTAAACTCCGCGCACAAAGAGCCGCTGGAAATTAGATAAAATGTCTGTTTGTGTACGTAGGTACACAGGCGCTGAAGGATTAGCGGACAGACTAATTTTACTACGGAGTGTTATTGCGTTAGCTGTGTTTGTATTGAGCCCGGACGACGGACCCGGGAATACATAAATTAATAACAATGCTTTAGTTTGTATCATTGAATACGGACGAGATTATACCCGAAGATAAACGTATCGTAAGAAAGGCCCTAAAATATCCAGTACAGGTTCAGATTACTTTCTGTATCGAACGAATCTATATTGTATTCAATTCTTACTAACTTATGGATGGCTAACCTCAACACAATGGAACGACCGCTTCCACGAAATATATCGGCATAATATACGTCCGTGATGGTTCACTGAGCAAATATATACAAGAGTATTACATAAACACAAAGCTCATAGTTCGGTTACGTCATGCCACGTCATCGATCTACTTGGCCAGATTCCTGAAAGCTCACATCGACACAAAATGAATATGTAGATTCAGCGATATCCCAAAAAACGGGCAATAAATGCCAAGACCGCATTGTTCGACTGTCAATCCGTTGGCGGCATTCTTTCCCGAAGGATCGGAGCCATTCCAGGATACAGCACTCGTAAATATTTGATAGACATCAATCATTCACACGACAGGCCCAGAAATACTCCGCTCGTATCGGAGACACTAGCGTCCCGCGATATCGGCGTGTATCTGCAGCTGACATCCTAAATTATGACAGGATACCGGCTGTCGGAAACATTACCGCGGATTCCTAGTAATTTGTAAAATTAGAGCGATAATAGCCGATGATATTTCGAGGGTCGTAAATCCAAGCGAATGTAACCTCAAAAACGAGGAGGTTAAAGTTTAAAATGAGGCAACATGAGCGCTGTAACGCTTTTCGTCAGATTCGTTTATCGCTCGAATTAATTCTCGACCTCGTTCGCTTTCGAGATTAATTTTCGAGCTGTTTAGCGCACTGGCAACTGTCTATCTAGCAATTTCGTTCGTTCAAAGTGAAAAGGGTTTTGTAAGCAGATTTGTGGAGCCTCGCTTGCCGGTTGAAACGTCTCTTGCGAAATATTTGTATTACTTTAGTACAAAATGCAGGCGAGGAGGGACGCTTTCATAAAATGCAATGTAAGGAGTGTTATTTCTCTTCCCCGTACATCCGAAAGTTGCGTCTGAATTGTGAAACAAAATCTGCTTGGTAACAAGATTTACTTTCAAAGATTAAACTTAAACCTGCTATGTAGTTTCGTTTTAAACGTTGTTTATAGCTTAATATGAATCTTATTAGCACTCTAATTTACTTGTGCAGCATTACTGAATGAAAAACGTGTATTACGTTGTAATTTGTGTAAATATTAGTGACGTTTGGTTGGAGACGCTCGTTTGTGATAATACTAATTAGATTCTTGTGACATTATAACCTTAGTTACAAACAGTCTTTACCTATTGAAAATTTTGTAAATAAGTACCAAATATGACCAAGTCTCCAATAAAACTGTAACGCCTTGATCCATTTACATAAGAGAATACGTTTACATAAGAGTTGTACCCTAAATATTGTCAAACATACCTACAACAAAAATACACCAAATCTTCCATTATACTCACGTGAGCAGCTGTGTAGTGTCCTTCTCAATCTTGAACAGTTTCCGAGCAGTGTAGTCACTGAACTTGTGTATGGCGCGGGTGATGTCCTGCTTACGGTCGATGTCTGCCTGGTCGGCACTCTGCCACGACTCGATGTACACCAGGGATACCCGGGTGTTCAACGTGCGGAAATACTGTGGAAAAAGGGGACGATTTAAATGTCTGGTCTGGTAATATACATAGGTATGTCCTCTAGTGGATACAAGGACATTTTAATGGTGTTTGAATATGACAATATGTATACTGAATTGACGAGTTCTTGTTATACCTATATGTGGTGTAAGGTAATAGATTCGACATAAATACCAAAAGACGTAAAAATGCCTGAAAAGTGGTTGGGAAATTATATTTATTATCTCTTCGTGTGATAAGCAATATTAAAAATCAAGTTTCTTATCCCAAACCACCATTTTTGATAGCATTTCGGAGCAATATTTTCCACGTATGAGTGGCACGGAGCACGCAACTAGCGACCCGCATGTAGGGAAAACTTCGTTAAGCAGAAAATTGGCTGTTCGGCTCTGTTTTAAACCCGGAACACCCTATTATAACCTAGCAAAACGTTTTGATTAACCCAAAAATTGAATTTTGGACAAGCATTACTTATTTTCGAGGTAAAAAACTTTTAATGAGTTTATGAGTTACGGGACTCACTGAATATGATTGAAACTTTCCGAGTTTCGCACAGTTTCTGTGGTAGCCATAGGCTTTGTACGGCAATAATTCTTTTTTAGGAGTTAACTAAGTTATCTTCCTCGTTTTTGCGAGTTAGTCCTTATTGTAACCTTGAACTTTTATTCTAGCTAAATCTGAAATCATAGTGACAAATCGATGTTTAGATTATACTTATTGTAGGTAATTCTCTATCCAAGTATTCGTCTTACAAAGATGTTTGGAACAGTAAAATCGATTGCCTACATATTGTTTAGCGATCGAACCTTGTGATTTGTGGTTCATAATCGGTATAGTAGCTTGGACGACTGAAATATAGCCAAAATTAAATAGGCAACAAAACCGTTTCGCCATTTCCATCGAAAATACGTATCCAAAAAGTGTGATTAAATAAAATACAGACGAAACATCGAACCGTGCCGAATAATTAACACACAATATGGAGGTTTATCCGTTACGAATTTAAATTCAATTTTAGAATTCAACAGGACGTTCGGAAATAAATGAGATCTCTTGATTTGATTGATGAAGAAAATTTACTAAACGCAATGCTTACTCGAACGGAGTTTTCTAGCGGTTTATTAATTGTAAAATAAGGATAAATTGTAAGAACTTGTTTAGGTACGGAGTTAAATTTATTGTAGTGTATTTTATTGTACATTAATAGCTACCTATTTTGTACTTAGATATTAACAATTTTGTACCAAGACATTTGCAGCTTAAGGTGAGCTAATGGCCAAGAAAACAAAATGTGTAGCCGACCAGATATTAATTTCATCTTTAATGTGTGAAACTAAAGTATTTGCGCAAGGGGAAGAAACTATTTGAAATCCTGCATTCGCCAAATGACGCGTCGTGGCCTTAGTTACGAAAAAAGATTAAAAATGAGTCAAATCCTTCAAACATGTAGACAAACTGAATTTTTTAAGAGAATTTCTCAACGAAAACGCAAATAAAAAACCGTCTACACTACTTACAAATATACTGAAAATAAAATTAATAATAATACATCTTTGTCTCGCACCTTTTTTGTGTAAAAGGATGTAAGCCTGAAGTGTTGGCTGTCATTGTCAGGTCTATATGGAAACACTAGAGCGCTGCTCATCATAATTTGTTGTACCCTCGTGACACGTGTCATATAACACAGCCGTGTGACGACATACGTCATGATGTGACCCAAACGTTTTACTGTTTTATGCTTCTTCTAATTACGCTAGGCAGACATGTTTATTAGTAAACTCAGTTATTTTTGTAATGTTGGTAGTAGCAGGAAAGGAAAAGTTCCTGATTGGTTTTTTACGTTATATAGTTTTTAAATTGAAATATGTCCAACTGTTCGGAACAGTATGTCAAGTTTGACGCTTGTACCTTTTGTAATAAAATGGAAAATCCTTTGAAGAAGTTTGACAGTTTTGGGGTACATAATTTGATGTACTGGCTGTAGAAGCCCGCTAAAGAAATATAGACTTTCCGTCAACTGTATAAGACAGTGTTTTGAATTTATATTATGGTGTAGTAGACTTACAACGTATAGGTACATAAAATAGTTATAAAGAAAGGAGGAGTTTAGGTGTTTTTATCTGGTCTATAACATTATCACTGGCACACACTGTGTAGTCTCAGGCAAGCAGTAAAATAAACTAAGGACCTAATGATTAGGCGCATCGTAAATCTTATATTCGGTTAGGAATAGGCCCTAAACCGCGCCAACCGTAGTGTTTGCGTTGTATCTACTTCCATTTATTACACAAACGTTATAAACGCCTGTGTTTCTCGTAGGTAGCTCTCTCGTAGATATATGAAGTAAGTAGTTTGTCCCTTAAAGTAGTACGAATCTATTACCTTGCAATAACAATTTCAAAAACGGCATGAAAATGTTCCCAATTTCGAGAAATATTTTACGGTCTAAACAAGTCACACTTATGACCTTACACACATACATAAGCTCACGCCTGTCACCAATTAGAGTAGGCAGAGACAATAGAATGCCATTGCTATGAATCTTAGATACTTCTTTCGGGTCATGAGTCTTTTCATGCATATCTTAAAAGTATATGAGTTGCGTGACTTATGACCATTACAACCAAAAGAACATAACCCACTTTTAGACTTCTATGTTAAATATTTAAAGATTTACTCACCAGATCAGCAATGTTAGCCACTTGAATAGCATCATGGACCACCTCGGACCTGGTGCTGCCGTTTCTCCTGTCAAACATAGCCTTGTCGATCACCAGGGCTGTCTCTATGTACTTGGTGGTCTCTCTGACGTCACGCCTGCGTCTGTTCAGTGCGCGCAGCCCTGCGTCCTGCCACCATCGCCACGCTCGCTCTTCTTTTGTTCTTGTTGTTGAGTCCCTGGTGACAATGTAAATTGATTAAGTAATTATTAATTATAGGCATTTTAGTTAGTTTATAACTTAATAAGCAAAGATTAAAGTAATGTAAAGTCTTTAATTTTGGTACATACATAGTCGTACATAGTCGTTGAATATCTTTTTCATAATCATAAAATAATGACGTCACGATATGAAATTAAAATCATTTTATTGACATAATGTGTTTATTTTTCCGTTTTTATGTGATTTTCGATTTTCATCGTACTTATTTTCATTAGGATATTTATTATGGTGAAATTAGAGGTAACGTCCCGCTAAAAAGTACAGACTATAATCGACCACAGATAATGTAAGTGCCACAGATGATATAAAGTGCGTATCCTTAAAAATCGGTTTTAAGGCTGTTGGATGAGGGAGTGCCTCCCTACAGGAGGGGGGAGTGCTTAATCAACTTTATCAGTCCCTTCACGCCCCTATTATTGGAAACTAGGGAAATTTCCCGGACCCGCCCGGGTAGATTGCTTCCGGGTTTTCGATTGGCGTATTGTAAATAGAAATGTTTTCTTTGCCATACGTAGGTGGGTGTTATGACGTGTTTAGTCTGATGCGGATGTTTCTGAAGGTTTTATTGAATGCTCTCATTATACTGAGTGGTGTAAACTGTTGTTCTTGATCTTGTTGCCACGTGGTTGTCTTTGTAGAGACGAAATGATATCAGTATCATGAGTATAGTCTAATCCGGAGAGTATTTTAGAATTTTATGTGTGATACGAATTAAATATCACAAGAGTATGTAAATCAAATCACAATGACGCGAAACAACGCTTGCGTTTCGTATATTGCCAATCTTCGTAATCCCCGATTTCCCAACAACTCTTAAATACCTAACCCTCAAAAGGCCGGGAACACATATGTAACACTTCTGGTGTTTCAGGTGTCCATACGTATATGGCGATTGCTTACCATCAGGCGATTCGTTTGTTCGTCTACCACCTTATACCTTACAAAAAAAAAATATGTTTTTCTCGATACTGTAAGTACCTTCCTACTTATTAAACATTGAATTGTCACCAGCATTGCAATTGTTAATTCTAGTGTATAATGAAGTTAGTCAATACAGATTTTAAATGATAATAATATTAAATTTTACATTCTATCTGTTACCAATTTTCTTTTCATTAAGATCAGCGTCGTAGAAACTTTTTTCCTTTGAAATTGAAACTCCGTCCCAAAAGCGCTTCTCATTGTAACAAATTCTCCAAAATCGAACACAAAACCTTCACATAATTAATTAAAACTTCAAAACGTTCGTTCATTACGTTCCGTTCGTTCCGTTCGTTCATTATCTTTTTGAAATCAAATGATTCGGTAAGCGACACTTTTTGAATGTCAATGCTATCATTAAAATATTGCTGAGATATCAAAGTGAGTGAACGAATAAATAGAAATGAAGAGGAGTGCCTTCGAGGAAATTGGTTTCGTTCTATGCTTTATTTATTTACTAAGTAGTGTTCTGCTTCCGACTACGTTTGAGTTTTTTTCTACTATCATTTACCTGTGTACTTTATGGTCTTTGCTATTAGGAAAGTAGTGTTGTGTTTGGACGGCAAAATAATTTAGTATACAGGTAAGAAAATAAATAAAGATACAGAAATCATATTGCACATATAAAAATGGGATTGTAAATCCCGAGCAGCTTAACCGATTTCGCTAATTCTTTTGCTCTCCCTTTCACCTCTTGCTTAGTGGTCGTATTATCGTATTTCCAAACCAGGTATTAAACATGAGACCTCCGAATCGCGTTAGCATTTTCATAAAAAGTGATGGAGTTAACTTATTATAAATGGTCTCACCATATATCTTCATTTTATAGTGTTCACACGACTTTCTCTTATCAGGAGACAAAGAAATACCCCACAAAATATATGACAAGTACTTGTATAGGTACCTCGTAAACCAAATATTTAGTTTACGAGTGGAACAATGAAGCCATGCCTCTATAAGGCAGCACTCACACACAATCAATGATTCAAGAGGACCCAATTTACAGAGGCTGGTGATGGGAGGGACCCTAATACCGCAGGTTATGTATCACATTGTATTGATACTGCAAACGAATGGGGCACGCCTTTTAATGGTTTTTCTTTATTAGGAGTTTGATGATAACTATGGTGTAGTGGTATTGGCTTTTTTTCGATTGGTTTTAGAATTTATCAATACAGAAGTTTGGTGTATTAAAACAGCCATTTTTGCATGGACTGAACTTACACCATGGCGTGTAATTAATATCTATTACATAATTCAATATTGATTTTTGTTCATTTTAAGAAAGCTTTGCCCCACACTCGGATGTTACGAATGTCCTACGTCCCATCGTTTAACATAATTATGTAGACATGCATCAGACTTAGATCCATAAAGATCTTATTGATTTGCTATCAATGCCTTTGCATTTTTTGCTTACATTCCCCACAATTTAATACTACTTATGCTAGTTTATATGGGTAGACATTATTAAGTTCTACATCGAACTATGTATCTACGATTATAGTGCTATCATCAATACGAAACGTGCGTGTCAATAATTAATTCGGATTAATGAATCAGGTTGCGGTGGCCATTACCATAGCACGGCCGAGTGTCAGGGCACCAGTATTTTGAAACGCAGACTGTCAACAATCGGTCATGGCAAATTAAATATGGCCGCTTGTGGCCAGCATCAGGTGTTTATTGACAGACAGCGAGAGCGGTAATGCGTACTATACTCATGTAGTTTTTAGGTGCAAATTAAGTTTTTGCTTAGGTAAAGGTAGATTTTTTTCGTTTTTGAGTTAGTGTGAGGACAATTTGGTGATTATTTTGGAAATAGTATTTCATTGTTATGGCTGGAGAACAAGAAGTGTCTTCTTGACTTTGTGATTTTAGCTTTATATTGCTCCGGCTTATATGGTTTTTAGCCTCACCCAAGGCGAGAGAAGTCATTGGATGATTTTTCAATATTTTTAATAAAATAGTATCATTTTTGTCCACACAGTCCTTTTGATTTTCCCGCTACGTTTACCCAAGAACTCTGAAATCAAAGTCCTACCAAACCAGAGACACAGTTAAACAAAACCAATATAATATTCAACAAAAACATGAAGAGCTGCATAACAAAGTATTTCGCTTTGTCGTCGAAGTTTAAATTATTTCTCAAACAAATTCAAATAGAATTCAGTAAGGAGACTCAGTGTGTAGTCGACCGGGGAAAAAATCTCCTGAGCCAAGTTGGCACATTGCATTATTCACTTTTCACTTGGCCTTGGCTCGCACATACCTATGATTAATAGGACAAACTTTTCTTTCCGAACTGGTCTAATAATAAAGAATTTAGTTTTTAGTTCAAATCTATAAGAGTTTTAGTCATTTTTGTTCGAATTTTGGTCATCGATTAATTTAAATGCGGTTTTGTATTTCAGTTTATTGATCGTTGCATATAATATATATATAGATACATATATTGTTAATTATTATCTATTAAAATAGTAAGTTAGCAACATAAGAAGACATGCGACAACCATCAATGAAATACACTTGTGTCTAATTGAAAGACGCAATTCGTTGCCTGTGCTTTTAAATATAAATTTTTAAACTAAGTCTATTTTTTGCTCTAGATCTGTATTAATTAAAAAAAGAATTAGCCTTTCTTACCAAATAGGGTTACCTCAAAATAGAATTTGCGTATTTATACAAGTATGACGTTACCTATTTACATCACCAGCGCCACCCACTCGTCACAAATACTTGAATGGCTCAAATAACAACTGATTGCCTTGAGGGGCATCCCTGTTGTCGCTTCAATAATTCCGGGACTTGACCCCCGAGGGTCCAAGATGAGCATCTTAACACTCGAGTGATTCAAATATACCTTGTCAGGCAATTATTGTGTCAATATTTCTCATAACATTTTAAATAAGGTTCATATTATTCTGCACGTGTTTCGGTTTAGGGAAAGATTTAAAAAAAATATTTTTATTGGATTATGACAGCCTTAGAATCCAATTTTCTCAGGAGTTTATAGTATACCTACTTATGGGGCTTTATTTTATAATACTGTAGCTTACCATGGGGGCATTGTACAAAAGATGTACTGAATTGACTATTGTTACTATTTTTTACTTAGTACACAAATTATTATGTACAGTGGGATTATGCCCTAGGCATTGTCTACCAGTCGACCTTTGGGTGATGCAGAGATGAGAGCGGCAGGTGAAATTAAGTTTATTCAGTTTGAATGTCAGTATTTTCTACGGCTTTAAAGCCTGCTAATATAATTTATAATTTTGTTATAATCCATTTGATTTGGTCTAAATTAATGCTTAGCTTTTATAGAAAGCTAAATTGAATCTAAATTACATTTTACCTACTCGTATAAACTAACTTGAATCTAAATGACATTTTACCTACACGTGTTCACCAAAATAAGGAAGAGAAGTTGTATGATTTCATGGACTTGTTCAATAATTAATCTGGTAAATTAAGCGAACGTTGGAAGCCGCTTGTAATCTTCCGGCTTCCGGCAATAAATCGATTCGGTAAGCACTTGTAACAAGTTAATTCTTCTCACTTTTCATTTTGGATTTGTTACTGAAAATGTCAAGTTAATTTTGAAGATTGTATGTTGGGAGATAATCTAGTAGATTTTCCGATAGATTTAGATTCTAGGCTTTGGGATCAAGAATCTATAAACTAGATGTGCTTATGAACAACATTAACATAAGCTGAGCACTTACGTTCAGTGCTGTGACGTATTTTTAAATTTTGTATATTTAATATCTTGTCTCTATATTGTTTGATTACATCGGTAATAAACAGTTTTTCTTTTTGTATGCATGGTCATATTGAGTATTTGGAAGTAAAGGATTAAAGTAACAACGCACTTGTAACGCCTCTGGTGTTTCAAGTGTCCATGGGCGGCGGCGATTGCTTACCATCAGGTGATACGTCTGCTCGTTTACAGGCGTGTTCCATAAAAAAGTCTGTGAGTATAATGAAGGGTTGTATACTCACATGTTGCCAGGGTCATCAGCGAGCGGTTCTTCGACGAAGGGCACGTGCTTGGTGCGGCGGCTCTTGGGCCGGAACTCCAGCTTGTTGGCGCAGCCCTTGTTCGCCTTCGTTCGCGCCTCAAAGATCACATGTGGGTGCTTCTGCTGGAACGAATCGTAAATACGGGTTCTCATTAGAGGTGTCCTAGGAAAAGTTGTAGTCAGTAAGAAATTAGTTTCTAACGTTATTAATTTCAAGAAAATAATTGATAGACACGTCACTTAGGTATATAAATAATTTTTAATTCAATTATTTTTTTCTATATGCAAAGTGCAAATCTCAAGAATAACTTGACCAATTTAGAAAATTAATATTTTCTGATCCCTCAGAAATGGAAGCGAATTAAGAATCCTTTTCCTTAATTATCGAGGTCTGGGTACAAGACCGAAAAAAGGATCTTATGAAACTCCATGAAATAGGGACCAAGAAATAGAAGAAACGCTATCTTTTAGGAGATAAGTGGGAGTAATATCTAGCTAATAAGCATTACGTTTTCCCGGCCAGTGGCACGGAAACATTCTGCGCTTACGTAACAAAATTTCGGGACATTTTTCCCCTAAAATTAGTTTCATTAATCACATTTCAGATGTCTGACGCTTCAACGCTCACTAATTTAAAATGAATTACAGTTGATTCATGCAAAAACAGTGGAAACTTTCCAATTCTCGGATTCGTGAGAGTTTTCGTTGCGCGGAATTTCCTTGTTAGGTTAAATAGTGTTACAACTTATTGACTGAGTTAGGAATTTAATTCGAAGTGCCAACTTTTATTTGAAAGTGTAATGAACTAAATGAAATATAGCATGTAATTTAGTAACCCTCTCTTGTTTATCAAAGTTTGTTGCCTGGAAGCTAGTTGGTCTTTCATAAACTTATATTGCACATATCGATACGTTATTGAATTATGATTTTTAGATAATAGAGTATGAAATTTCTAAATGAATCAAAGAACCATCCACATGACTTCAAGAACACAAGTAAATCACCCACTCATTTGTATATAAACCTTTTAACAATCCTAGTTAAAAACGACAAATGTGATAAAATGGTTGGAATTCAGCGTGAAATGAGCTCGGCCATCCCTTATTGACAATTTGCCAATCAACTTTTAGCGAGATTAACTTCATTTACAATTGAAAGGAACGATGTAAGTCTGACGGGCTCCAATGATTAAAGGTCCCTCAGATAAAAAGGGGGTCAAGCTAATCGGGACTAATCAGACAGGAGTCAAAAGCGTCATTTTAGCGCTCGTGACACGAGAATTGACGGTGATTGGCTGCTGGTTGCTATTATGTGTGATAAGATGACGCTTTTTCTTGAGATTGTAATTTTGTAATGTAAGTATGAGTTGTTGAGCAAATAATAGTCCGTTTGAGAATTATAATAGGTACAAAATTAAACCTTACGAGTAGTTCATTCGTACATCAAAGCTATACCCACAACTGAAATCACCCTCTACATGAAAAAGCTACCAGACAACCCTACTTAACCACTAAAAACCCTTTTCTACCACTTTACCACCACCTCACTTCACCACAATACGGTAATCTAATTCCACCATCAATACCATACGAAGAACTACTGAATGCCGTATTGATGGACTGGCCAAGTGGCCCAAGACACGTTGTGGGGCTTAATGATCTAATAAAATACGACTGGCCCATCGGACGTGAGGAGAGAGCCAAGTGTACCGCGGATATAGGGAGACAGGACTTGGCTACTGGCTGGTACTGGCACGAACTTGGCAGTTGGCACCCTCATTTAAATGGCTGGAGGTTGCTGATGTGATAGAATTATCTATTGTGGGTAGGTTTGAATGTTTATGATGCTATTTTGTATTTGAAGCACAGAGATGTAGGTTTTTACTCTCTTATACCTACATCTCTGTACAAAAATCCGTTAATAATTTTAATTCAAGTAGAATATTTAAGATTCAAGATATCCAAATGTCCTAATCGTTGCAATTGAACAAAAAAATTTACATATCAGAATAAGAACTCAAGAACTTGTGCTTGCGATCATTTGCACATTCCTCTAACGATGCAGTCTCCATATGCCACTTCCAGTTGTTATATTCTGTGTATCACAGTTATATATAGTTGGAAACAACAACACTGTTGATCGATGAAGCCGCCCAGCCAATATTGATGATGGCCAGGTAGTCCGACCATTTGCCAGCGTCTATTAATCTTAACATTTATTTTTATTTCTTTTATGGCAATATAGTGTAATAGGTTCTATGCTTTAACCCTTTTTAATAAGTTTATAGCTTCTTTACAGTATAGCGGACGAAATGTGAATGTCTGGAAGTGCATTATTTTAATGTTAAACACACAATTGGTTAGTTATTTTTTAAATATTGAATAGATCATCTATAAATGTCTGTGTGTATAATTATGATCTGTGGCCTTTGTAGGTATGTAAAATGGTATAATGTACGTTTATATACATTGTTTCTACATAATGTACTTATTGCTCAGAAATTGGAAAATAAAAAACCTAATTTCATTTACTCCTCGGTAATCAGATACAGGATGTCGTTTCACGCTATCTTTTACTAGACTGTGATAAATAGTTTTGCATAAGTGTTTAAACGTTTTTATATTATGCCCTTATTTCTAGGCACACATATTACTTAGATTTATAGTATTTTTTGTGCAATTACATAATATTCATTAATTAATAGAAGATTAGTCATAATTATTATCAATGAGTTGACAAAGTTAGTAATTCAATTTGTTTAAAATCAAAGTATAAGTTGAGAAAGTCACTTTCATTTAAACCTTGGATTATGCTATTAATACAGCATTAAAACTTAGATACTTTTCATACTGAAAAGTTATTTTAAGAATACAAAGTTTAAAGTATTGACTGTATTTTAGGTTGGTTATTTGCTAAAATCTTTTGGATTTTCTCCTTGGTCCACAAATAATACGTAAACTGAAGTAAAAACAGTGAAACTCTTAGTAGCAGGAGGTTCAGCCGTGAGAAATATCCAATTTAGGTGCGTTTGCCCTGTAAATCGACGCCATTTTTCATTTAGACCCGTCGCCGTGTTGTGTAGCGGCGGCGCGCGAGACGGCCGCCCCTGCTAAAATATTTAACAAATAATAATAGTAATGTTTTATAAAATAGTGTGCCGTTTTCCAAGTGGCAAGTTTACCTCATGGTAATAAAATTATTGGAATTAAAAACGAGATGAATCCGACACCATATTGCTTGCAACAGTAGTACTGATGTATTAAAAAATCTGATTAAGTCATAAATGTATATTAAATCCTAATTCAATTTGTAGGTAATAACTCCACATTACGTTTTTTAATTAGTAAAATTATGCTTTCAAACAAATTTTACTTAAAACGTTATTTATTTTCATTAAAATAATGAAACTATGAAAAAACTGACAAAGCTATCCATCCACCATTTATTTTATTTGTTGTTAATTCTAAAACCAAATATAGCGATCGTGATTGGGCGCTAAATTCGTTTCACACCTGCCAACCCGGCCAAATGAAAGCGTCCTAATTCATGTACACCTGAGCTATTCTCGTTACCTATCGTATTTGGTAGTGTTATACGTTTTATTTATTACCGTGAAACCGATGGGAATTTATTAGTAATATGGAATTATTAGGAAATGAAATACAGAGAGAAAAAAGGTTTTGTTCAATTTTGACTAAAGGGGTTTACGTGGAATTTTGTACTGTATTTTGTTCAATTAATGGGTTTATTGGTTTCTCTTGGAATTTGCGGTTTATTAATGGGGTTATTCAGTAAACGAGGATTACACAGGAATCTACGCTTATTATATTTAGGTTTACTGGGAATTTGAATGATTTTGTTAGGGGTCTAATCTGTGCCAATTAGTATGCTCGCAATTCTATTCACAGGAATTCGTAGTTACCAAAGTTTAAACTCTTTTTTGGGCTGCTTCATGATTAAAAGAGAATATAAAAAAGAAAAACTAAATTGTTATTTGTCTGCAAATGTACCTACTTAGGTACTAAATGTAATATCATTTTCATTCTTCATATTCCTAAGCCTTTTCATCATTGTTTTTTTCAGAAGTAAGTAAGACGAAATATATTTTGTAAATGTCTTGTTAGTTGATCGTAAATATCTATCTTGAGAATAAAATATGGCGCTGTAGGCCACAGATATTGTAGACAAATAGTGTGTAGGTTTTGTGTTGCAAGACCTGGCCTTACAAATGGTCCGTAATTTAGGACACCTAACGTACACGTCTGTGTCTTACGTACAGATGGGTTAGCGCGGTTTTTATTGTCGTTTGTAATACTTTATGGTTTAATATTTTGCTCCTCATTTTAGTATTTGGACCAAAACATGCTCGATGATAAAAACATAGCCTACATGTTTAATTATAATAATAACCAATACTTTTCGAAAACCCAATAATTGTTCGAGTCGGAAACCGATTCAAACATAGTTTGCTTGGTAATCTAGCTTAGCGATCTCAACCAACGAGGCAGTAATTAAAAAACATTTTACTAATAAAACATGGATTGGACTGTTTGCTAAAAACTGCGGGAACATCGATTGACAGAATATTTCCATGTTATCTTCATTCGTTTTATTTGTCTGCAGCAGATTGCTTTTAGGCCTCGGCCTCGAATTTTGCGGGCAGCGGGGCGGCGGCGGCGGCGGCGCGGCAGCGGCAGGATCTTTTGCGTATAATCAAATGGACCGGTTTTCGAAAACAGCGGCGCGGGAGCGGCGCGGGAGCGGGCAACGAGCGGTGCACTCCAGTCAAGCGGTGACCGCCCGCGTTGCGCGTCTGCATTGTAGTATAGTGTTGTGTACCTACATTTTTTTTTGTGACGTATCAAAATGATTTCGGCAATCTTTGAGAGGACACCCATACGGAACAGCAAAGATGTGAACCATAAAAATAGAAGAAAAATTAACCAATTATGGGAAGAAATAAAAAACGAACTGAATATTGAAGACTAAAGCAAAAACTGAAATCACTCTTGATAGTTTCAAGAATATAGTCAAAAGTTTCTACACTCATTCTAGTGTAGTCGTAGAATTTGTCGGGATTTTGTCTCTGTTCTTCATAATTTCGATAAAACTCGCCATTTATTTTCCTTGCCCTATAGTAGGTCTTCTTCTTTTGCCCACAGTAAATCGAGCGTTAGGAATAAATTTGAATCAAAAAGATTTCGTTCGCTAATAAAAACAAATATCTCGACAACACAACCACGAACACAACACTACACCGCTGTAGTGCCGCGCGATCTGCCCGCTAGTTTCGAGAACGGGTCCGCCGCCGCCGCCCCGCTCCCGCTCCCGCGCCGCCGCCGCCCCGCTGCCCGCAAAATTCGAGGCCGAGGCCTTACTGGGACTTGGTCTGATCTTACGTGCAATTACTGAAACTCCTAATACCCGTCAAACTTGTAGTAACGAGAAAACTTCGACCAATCAGAGCGGAGTATATTATTTCTTTTTTTTTCTATATCATTGTTCGAAGTATTTTTAATGAGTTCTTTTTTTCTCTAATGGTTGTTTCGACTTTTAAAATGTTATGTACCAAAAAGGTTTTAAGGATGGGAACCTTTTTGGAGTTTGAATGGCGTGGTATTGGCAAAATGTTATTTGGTTCTTTCGTGAGTGACGAAGCAAAAGAAAGTTTGGTTGTTACGTTTTGTGAAGCATCTTCTTAAGAACTGCCTGAGGGGTTTACACAACTGACTTAAGGCTGAGATCGATTTAAATCAGTTCTAGATTTTGTTAATGTGTGACTTTCAAACGAGTTTAAATATGGATGTAAAGTCTCATTATCTGTGAGCTCAGTCTCATTGTCAGCTTTATTTTTTAAATATTTTTTCTTTCTTACTTCAAATGAAGGGTTTCCCTCCAAAACGTACATATTAAGACGACGTGTCTAACATATAGCCGCCATTTAATATTAAATGGCACATGGTAGATAGCACTTCAATCAAATCTTAGCAATATGGATTGAAATAAATCACACCCCTGCACAACTCGCAAATTTCTACCAACCCTGCAAAATACGACCTGCAATATTCACACAAAACCAGCTAAAAGCAACCTTACACCAACGCTATAAGACCCAATATAACCGCATGTAAAATTTGTATCACGAGGAAACATTGCCAATAGCATTTTCATGTAATACATGCGGATTTGAGCTTTATTTATAAGGGGGTAAGGTTTCATAAAAGCGCACAGGATATTTGTTAGCAAGGCATTTTATGGAGGATACAATATTAAAGCGAATGATATTTCTTCATAAATCGTTGCAAGGTGTCGGGGTTTGTGTGGCATCTTTAAAATATTTTGCGTTAGGTTTAAAATATTGGATGCGGCTCTAAGGCTCACCATACACTGCACGATTTATCGCCTCGATATTGAAACGAATTCGATATCGGCTGATAAATTGGTTTGTGTCGCGGCCTATGGATAGTTCGAGAGGAAATAAAGATTGTCCACGTTAATATATTGAGCTGGGTACGTATTGTGACATTCCAAAGTGTGTGTCATAATGTAATATTTCTTAACTGTTGCGATAGGTATTTTGATTATTGCGGTACTTGTCAAGGATTCTTTTCCTATGCGGAAAAATATTTCGTGTCATCCACAAATTGTTTGGGTTTGGGTACGATTCACAGAGCCGTTCAGACTGAAAGAGCTATCAGACCACCTCAGATGGGGCCAAGTAGGAATGATGCCCGGAGCTGCGGACTGCTTAGCGGGTTACTAAGGCTGCATCTTGAAAGGCAGGAGTCGGAATGGGGTGTTCTTTAGTAAGTAAGAGTCTGACTTTGGATGATTCCCCCCCCCCCAAAAGTAAGTTTGGGTACGATGTGAATTACTATATTTGTAAATCATTCATGAAATGGGCGAAAATCTCAAAGAGGACCCTACCATTAGTTCTGTTTCAGACTAAAAACTTACAAAGCCTCGTTAATGAAATACCTCGAGCACATTTCATTACAAAACGAATATAGAATCAAAACAATTTCCCCAATAACTGGACTGAAAAAAATAGTATTCAATTTAAAAAGCTTCCATCTCAATGAATACCTTTTTTACTGAATTTCAGTTCGCCTGTTAACAGCCAAAAGTCCGAGATCCTCGGAGAGCTCGAGAGGTTTTACGGACAGTTATACACCTCAACACGGCAACCCATCGTCGGTACAGCTCGGGACCCAAGAGCTAAACTGACGCGGCACTACACTGAGGATATCCCAGACATCAGCCTGTACGAGATTAGGATGGCTCTCAAACAGCTTAAAAACAACAAGGCGCCGGGCGATGACGGAATCACGTCGGAACTTCTGCGAGCGGGTGGAAAACCGATACTTTTAGTCCTCCAGAAGCTATTCAATTCCGTCATACTCGAGGGAACCACGCCGGTAGCATGGCAACGGAGTGTGGTGGTTCTGTTCTTTAAAAAAGGCGACAACTGTCTGCTAAAGAACTACAGACCTATCTCACTTCTGAGCCATGTGTATAAGCTGTTTTCGAGGGTCATCACGAACCGTCTCGAACGCAGGCTTGATGACTTCCAGCCTCCCGAACAAGCCGGATTCCGAAAAGGTTTCAGTACCATAGACCACATTCATACGCTGCGGCAGATTATACAGAAGACCGAGGAGTATAACTTGCCACTATGCTTGGCGTTTGTGGACTATGAGAAAGCCTTCGATTCAATCGAAACCTGGGCGGTGCTGCAGTCTCTCCAGCGGTGCCACATCGACTATAGATACATCGAGGTTTTGAAGTGTTTGTATAACAACGCCACCATGCGCATCCGACTCCAGGAAGAGACTACGAGGCCAATCCAGTTGCGGAAGGGCGTGAGACAGGGAGACGTTATATCTCCGAAACTGTTCACGAACGCACTGGAGGACGTTTTTAAGCTCTTGGACTGGAGCGGACGCGGCATCAACATTAATGGCGAATACATCACTCATCTCCGTTTCGCCGATGACATAGTCGTAATGGCAGAGTCGCTGGAAGAGCTGAACACCATGCTCAGCGACCTCAATACCGTTTCCCAACAGGTGGGCCTTAAAATGAACATGGACAAGACGAAAATCATGTCAAATGTCCATGTTGCACCTATACCGGTTGTCGTTGGGAACGATATACTCGAAGTTGTAGACCACTACACATACCTGGGTCAGATCATCCAGCTAGGTAGGTCCAACTTCGAGAAAGAGGTCGCTCGAAGAATCCAACTCGGATGGGCAGCATTTGGGAAGTTGCATGAAGTCTTCTCGTCAAAAATCCCGCAGTGTCTGAAGACCAGGATGTACAACCAGTGTGTGTTGCCAGTGATGACGTACGGTACCGAGACATGGTCCCTAACTGCTGGCCTTTTAGAAAGGCTCAGAGTCGCCCAGCGCGCGATGGAGAGAGCTATGCTCGGAGTATCTTTGCGCGACAAAATCCGAAATATGGAAATTCGCCAAAGAACAAGAGTTACAGACATAGCTCTCAAAATATGCAGGCTGAAGTGGCAATGGGCAGGCCACGTCGCTCGGAGGACTGATGGCCGCTGGGCCAGGAAGGTGACTGAGTGGCGACCGCGGACCGGAAGACGCAGCGTGGGCAGACCTCCCACTAGGTGGACCGACGACATCGTCAGAGTGGCGGGGAGCCAGTGGATGCAGGTGGCGGCTTGTCGTTCTACGTGGAGGACCAAGGGGGAGGCCTTTGTTCAGCAGTGGACGTCTCTCGGCTGATGATGATGATGATGATGTTAACAGCAAACAAGTTTTTAAATAAAAATAAAGGCCTTTCGGCTTTGAACTGCGAAATTATTTTTAAAGGGTTCTAGAACACGTAAAACCCTAATATGTTTTGACCTTTGCTGAAGTGGTGCTCCAAACTCGATTGAAGCGCCCTCTGTTTAATGCAAAACTGAGATTTGAGAGCTTTGTGTTTAGTTGGGGATGTTTATGGATTGTTTTTAACATTGAATTGAAATAAAATTATGTAGGTACAATACAAATTGAAACGCTTATTTTTACTCCAATCGATTACAAACCATAACGTTATTAGAATATGTTTGAAATTCCCTTTCGCTTTATAGAAGTCATGAATAGCTGTATTATATAAAGAGATATGATTTAAAAACTTAAAACCTATGACGTCAACACTCACACAAAATGGCATCGAATCAAATCGCACTTGGAAACTAACTACAGTTACGTAGAACAATAGAAAGTTAATTTAACCGAAACTTTTCGTTAACTATGCTAATTTTATAGATGTGCCACTAAAAGTGCCATATAGTGGCATTAGGAGATTAGGCCGCGTATGTTGGGGCCTTAAAATTCGTAAGGGTAGCTCAACTAATGTGATTTGCATACCTCGCGGTTGTAAGTTGGCGGTCTTAAAATGTGAGCTTTTAGGAATGTTTATGTAATGTTTGTTGGGGGATATTTATGTCATTATGGTGGTTCTAGAATGGGATTAGGTATGTAGAAGTTTTTAACACATAATATAATATTATAGATGATGTATTGGTGGTTGTCATATACAATGTGACAACCACTATTTCATTCCATGGGTGGGTAATGCACAATGTACATACGAAATTGTACAGTGTTATTATTAAGGGCTAAGAAAGATATTAAATACCACTTATTTTTAATTGAGCAAAAAGTACAAGTACACAAGACACACAGTAAAATAATATAAACAAATCTACTTGGCATCCTTAAACCCAAGGAAACAGGAATATTTGTTAAAGATTGCATTTTTCAAGCCAATAGACTGTATCTAAGACTATAAATAAGACACAGGTGGTTCGGAAGCAAATGCACCACTTAAATGCACTGTTCCTTTTTAAATTACATCTGCTAGTGTAAGCAGGGACGGACTAGGACGTAAAAAGGGTGCAAAAGCGGTACCCTTATACACAATATTGTAATATACTGTCTTGTTCAACGGTTGCCTTATTTTCAACTAATGATAATAATTATGTTACCGTATAGCACAAGTATTATTTTACGTTAAAAGTGCATTATAACAAAATCACACAATATTTCGATACATTTACAACAGACTACGTTCAAAATGTGAATATGTTCAATGTAAACACACAAAGCAATTTAGATAAGTCCGCCATTTTTCATTATAGCTTTAAAAATATGTGCTCAGTTAAAATTTACTGCATATTAAATTATTCAAGAGCACAGCATATTAATTAATTGCTAGTAAATACAAATTTGTATTTTAGTTTAGAACTAATAATCTTACTATGTTTACTTTATGAAGAATGTAAATTGGTTTCAGTATATTCAGAATAATTTAATATTCGAAGCAATATTCATACTTAAATTTTCAGGAATGCATTTTAAATTGTAGTTTACAATAGTTAGGTGGCTTTTGAACTCGCATGAGAATATTCCATTGTCGTGGGCCCCACGTGCACCCACTTACCGTCCTATTCCGGCCCTGGGGTATTGGACTGATTCTCTGGGTATCGCAGCTTCTAGTTTTTATTCGTAACATATTGGGGATACATAAATCGACTTGCTGTTCTTAGGTCAAGTACTTTTAGCGAGATTTGTGTTTCTATTACTTTCATTGAATGGTTCTTTTAGATGCAGTATTTGTTTATTTAAGCGCAGTGAGATTTACTGGTACATATATAAAATAAAAGTTAAGTCAAAATAGATTGTTAAGCTCACTATTTCTAGTTACTGGAGACGGAATAGTTCATCATTTAATAAGAAGTATGCAACCAATGAACTTCAACATCCAACAAAGTCAATTATTGGAACACCGACCATTTTACTTAGTACAATATCCAACTCCTTTCACGATCAATCCTTATACAAAAAAGGGTCTTACGTTCCTATCTAAAAAAGGACCATTTTCCCTTGTAAGGTAGACAAAGAAAATATCATTGGTGAAGTTTTCCTTGCGGCACACGTTAAGGGCCACGTTATCCAGGCAGCGACCTCTACTGACAATTATGCAAAGTGCCTGCCCTACCGATACCGAGACAAAGGCATCTATTTGCCGAGCCTCCTGCACGCATTATGGTAAAATCTGAACCTAGTGTTGGTTATCTTGTTAGGTAATGTCTTATATATAAAAATGAATCGCTAAAATCGTTGGTAAGCGCATAACTCGAGAACGCGTGGACCAATTTGGCCAATTCTTTTTTTGTAATATTCGTCGAAGTTCAAGGATGGTTTTTACGGCGAGAAAATATCAAATAATTGACGGAAAAGCCCTAAAAACAGCCCTTTTCTTTATCCCATACAAACGTTTTCTAACTAATACGTAGAGTCAATTTGAGCTTTATTGCTATTGGATAAAGTTCATATTGCTATTGGATATTAAAAAACAAATGCTATTGGATAAGTGTGCGTTGGAGACTTGGAGCACAGAATCCCTACTAATATTATAAATGCGAAAGTAACTCTGTCTGTCTGTAATTACGCTTTCAAGCCTAAACCAGTGAACCGATTTTGATGAAATTTGGTACTGAGATAGAATAGACCTTACTTGATACTTTTTATTGCAAAAAAATAGCGGAGAATGGGTAAAAATAGGGGATAAATGGTCATATGGAAATTCGTCATTTTAAAAGCTGTAACAGTAAAACTTTGTATTTAGATACTTAATGAGGGACGAAAGAACATGGGCTACTTTTTATTGCAAAAAAATTGGCAAAATTGAGAATGGGTAAAAAGAGGGGATGACTGTTCATATATAAATTCGTCATTTTTAAAGCTGTAACAGTGAAACTTTGTATTTAGACACTTAAAGATAAACGAAAGAACATAGGCTACTTTTTATTGCAAAAAATAGGGGAGAGTGGGTAAAAATAGGGGATGAATGGTCATATGGAAATTCGTCATTTTTAAAGCTGTAACAGTAAAATTTTGTATTTAGACACTTAATGAGGAGCGAAAGAACATAGGCTACTTTTTAATAAAAAGGGTAGAAGGCGTAGAATGGTTGATAGAGGAGATTAATGTTTGCTTGAAAATTCGTCATTTTCGTTAATACGTTGCCTGTGGCTTCACGATTTCTTCTTTAAATACACGATGTTCGATTCTTATTTAAATACACATATACTTATTTAAATCGCCAATATCCCTACTACCATACTAATGTTATGAATGCGAAAATAACCCTGTTTGTGTTGAGGTTACGCTTGCACGAATGTTTTTTATGGAATATAACAACGAAACAATGTATTTTTTTTATTGATAGGCAATATATAGGAAATTAAAGGATAATAATATAGACAACCTTGGCTACTTTTCATCATGATTATAAAATGATGAATCGGCGGTCGTGGTTTCTATGGAATACATATCTTTAAAAATGCTAACAGTAACATATTTTTAAGTTATTCACATTTAGATGACATACGGCAGCATTTTGACCACTAACACCACTACGCGGACGAAGTCGCGGGCAAAAGCTAGATGTTTTCAATAAACGTTCATGTCAAATATTTGTTGTCCATCCTGTCAAATACTGTAAATAATGATTGACATTTATGCATAAACTATTTAAAAAGGGTGAATAAACAATTGTCTGTATTTTTTTTAATCTATTGAAAATGTTGAAAAGTGCATTTAGCATTAATAGAAATTCATCAAATATTTATGCGTGCGTTCAGAAATAATGACAAATTATCAACAATTACGCGTGTGTTCAGAAATGTATTTTGTGTAAATTAAAGTTTCTATTCACGTTTTCGAACAAACGGTGCTCTTTCAATATAGTCTATTGGTGTGAATGACATTGACATTCGTATTGCCCGTTTTTTAAAATATGCAAAATTAAATGTATATTTTTCAATATTTCTGAGAGATTATCTTAATATTTTTTCGAGTTTTAAAGACTAAGAAGATTTTTATTTGCTAAAAAGTGTTTGTTAATCAAGGTAAGTTCACATCTTCATATTGATTTTTAGTAACTTTTGGTGACTACACAATACTACAATTTGGTATACATGGTTATGCAGAAAATGTATGAGAGCTTTTTATTTTCAGTTGGAATTTCGTTTTTAACAATGCTACCAACCAGACGTACAAGCTTAGGCCGCAGAACTCGAAATACGGCAAGTCAAAGAAATATAAGAGCAAATCAAACTGATGAGCAACGCGAAGCGCGAAATGAACTTGAACTGAATCGATATCAAGATAGAAATGTTGTGTTTAATCCCCACAAAGCTGCATTCAGTTATAATGTGGCAATTGATTACAGTTCAGAGCAAATTGTTGCTATTGGACTAATGAACATTGTGTGTCCACATTGGGATTGAAATTCAAAAATGAAGCCTCTGGATTGTGTTGCGCCAGCGGCCAAGTCAAATTGACGCCATTGGTACCGCCACCAGAGCCACTACATTCATTGGTTAATTTTTTGACTCATATCTAGCAGTACAATAATTGCTTTCAAATGACATCATTTGGGGCAACAAAAGTTATACGAGACAATTTTATGCCTACTTTTAGTAAGTATAATGGCAAACGTTTTTTTTTAGTTTTAAAACCATGTAGTTGGTGCAAAATATGTCGAGTCAGTGATGTGTTTATTTTGTAAACAATAAGTCAAATACATAATAATAGTCTTTAATCCGAAGACTTAATCAGCACCATTTTATAACATGTTGTATTTTATAGTGGCATGAGCAAGGTGTTCTTGGTAAAGCCTACTGCCTAAAGCTGCCGTGGATGGCTGTTTAATGTCGAGGTTTAAAGTAGTTTTAATTTGAAATGATGTAAAGTATTGTGGCAGTATTTTGCGAGCCACATGGTGGTACAATTTGCTATACAATTACCTGTATACATATTTATATTCTTGCAGATTCAGGAATTCAAATATATCATCAAACAGGTTCCTTATTGCCAGTGCCTGTTGAAGACTATACATTTTTGCAAATATATTTTATGGACAATTCAGCAAGAGAAGTCGATCAGCGTTGCGCACACAACAACTCAGTAAAAAGATCCATTGTGATGAACAACTTCAAACATTTATCCATCAAATCAACACAATGAATTAGTTGCATTATTCACAAATGCATTAGACCGCATGCCATCAGATAATCACAAAATTGTCATCAGAGCCGATAAGGCGCCTGCAGGACAAAATGCTGGACATTTTAATGTGCCAACAATTGATAAAGAGCGCGCGTGGTATTTAACTCAGTGTTTACTTAAAAATGCCAAGTTCTTTAATAGCGATTTGTAAAAATAGTAGTGAAATTATTGAATCCTATGGAATAAACACTATTATGAAAATATATTTTGTTTTCTATTAAATTAGTAAAGTCCTTTTCAGGTATAGTGAGATCAGGAAATTATGAATTCATTTTTATATGGAGGATATTATAGATTCCTGTTCAAATTGAATAGGGACTCATACCTAAGATAGCTCAGCTTTACAAAATAAAGTAGAGCATCATTGCTACGCGAAGGCGGTACGAAGTTCGCTGGGTCAGTTTGGTTGTTTGTGTGTGTATGTTTATTACTCAATCACGTCAAAACGGCTGAAGGAATCGGAATGAAATTTGGAATAGGGGTAGATTATGGTCTGGCATAGAACATAGGACATTTTTATCCCACGGATCCGCAAGCAAAGCCGCTGGCAGAAGCTATTTGAAGTATAGATGATGTGTACATAATCTGTGATTAGCAATCTGACATGCTTACGTTAGTTGATGTTTCTAATCTAAAAAGCCACAAAGCCGGCAATAATAACTCTTTGATCTTATTCTACAGAAACTATAAGTATTACTCTTCATGTCAGAAGGTTATCAAAACTTGAATTAACAAAGGAAATTGTTGTAAATAATAGTTTAAGCAATACATTAACAGTTACAACGTCTCCAGTAATAAAGGACGTTCTTTTAATTAAATATTTCAAATAACGCTTTGTCGTCAAAAAAACGTTAATCCCTCTTTCATGTAAATTAGAAAATTTTAAACTAGTTAAGCCAAATCGTTTTTGTTTTAAGCCGTTTAGTTAAAATCTTATTATCCTTAATTATTTTTACGTTAAATTTCTTAACAAGCATTTTACGTTTTCGGCCAAATTGGTGTTTTAGTTCGGATAAAGGGAAAAAAGATACGGTAACAATTTAATTGAAAACAGAACACAATTTTCTGGGAAGTAAAGGGTAAGCAGAGGTTACCTAACTAGTTGTTATGCAAGGGAAAACAATCCCTATGGACACAGAGTAAAACTTCGTATGAAGGTACAACTTAAAACAAAAAATATCTTCAATATTACATGGACTAAAATCAATTCTTCCACGTAATAAAATTGTACAACGAATTCACTAAAAAAATGTTCCACACACACTCATCATTCCCACCACTACTCATTCAACAACAACCCTAATAAATACACGACCACACACATGACGTCGTATGTGTATGTATGTGTGCGTGTGTCTGTGTGGGCCAATGAGAGACCTTCGATCCCGTGTCCCGTTTTTATCATTGTCGGAATGATGAATTAGACTCATTTGTTACGGCAGGAACCGCCTAGATTTTAAGGTACTGTGTTTGTAGGTATGTTGGGGGTATTTTGTAGGTATTCCGGTGAGTGGTTTCGTAACGTGTGGCAAATAGGTGCGTGATATGGGTGGAAGTGGGTGATTGTGTGATGGGAGGTGGGTGAAATAAAAATTGTAATATATTTTTAACTTTAATGGTTTTAGTTTAGTGTATTGAATACTTTTTACCCACTGTTTTGTGGCCAATCGGTAAATATGAATTTGACTATAATTAATAATTAATTAACACAGAGCTATTTGCCATAGAGCCATTACGATCGGGCTGTCACATTAAGATTTGAAAGTAACATTTCATAGTTAGTTTTAGCCAAACCAACTTTCCACTTAGACTAACATCATTAAGCCAAAATTGTTCGAACCAAGCCGAGTATGGAAGCCAATAATTTCTATACGATTCTCAACGATTTATTGCAACCCATTTCTAAGGGGATGAGAACTGATTCTGAATAGTTTGAGATATTCACTCGATTTATCGTCTTAGGAACCGAATTTTACTCGTTATTGTCACCTCACTAAACGTGTTTGGGAAAGGAAAGTGGGCTGTAGGTCGTTTAGAATAGAGTTCAGGTTTGCCTGACATTAAAATGATGTATGAGGTGAATAATGCCGATTATCCATCGAATTTTTTTTGTTCTAATGGTTTATGACGTCAGCTGGTGTCGTTTTGGGATTCATTGATTTGTATGAGAAGTTTAGTATTGTTGATAAGGAGTTTTCTCCATACTTTTAATAAAATATCAAATAACAGTAAAAACACTATTTTATTTCTGCAGATTTAGATTTTTTCAGTGAACTAAGTTAATGTAATTTTTAATGGTATGAAATGGTTGTATTTTGCGTTGATATACCAGAAACACACATTAAATTCGGAATATTAATAGCCCCACTCTAAAACCATACACAAAAAAAAACAATAAAATAAAAAATGACATTTAAAAAATGTACCGGGAGCCCAACCCCTACTTCTCAACAATAAAACAGACTCCAATCTATTACACAGTTAGCATGTATTAGCGATGTTAATAAAGAGCCTTTGACAGGGTAGTCTGATCACGTCCTCCATCAAAGGGAGCCAACCTTTAGGAGGCAGCCTTCAAAACCGACTTAATTTCATTTAATACAGAATAAGATGCTTATAGGAAATTATGTTTTACTTTGCCGTCGTCATGACAACGGGGGCGGTAGTGCTGTACTTACGAACGATGTTCTTTATTTAATTTTGTTTGTAATATGTGTGTCATACATGTGTGTGTGAGATTTGTGTAAGTAGTAAGTAAGTGGTTGTAAATTTGATGATGATGTTGATTAAAGGTAAACGTCCACAGGCCCGCGTCGCACGCATCGTACGTATCCCGTATGACGTTATCACGTATCGCATGGGCATTGCTGATGATGCGGTCTGTACGATACGAATCAGTGGACGCAGTTGTACGAGTTTGTATACAAGACAAACTAAAATCCGTTGCGTGTGATGCATATGATGCGGGTTTGTGAGCGTCTACAAGCCTTAAGTGGCCATTTCTCGAAGAAGACAAAATCGTTTTTACAAAAGACTCTTCAGTTTTGCCGGCACGAATAAACTAACCAATCCGAGCGCCGAACGCGCTCTCATCTCAATTGCCATTTAAACGTAAAGCAAACTCATACTAATGGTACAGATATTACTTGCAATAATTGTTGTAGAACACTCTACCAACATTGACGTAACAGAAAGGTCTTGACATCAGTAATGGAATATTTCTCAGTGAGTAAACAAATCGGGTCGATTGCAAGAAAGCTTTCTAATTAAAAGAAGAAAATTAAAGTCAAGAGCGGAATGCATTTACTGCAGATACTTTTAACGGTGCAGTCAAACAAATCTAAGTAGTGATTTGAACTGCCAATTGAGTTATAAAGTCCAATTTCGATTGATCTCGTAGTGTATGTTTATTGAATGGATTGCAGGGTCAATTTAATTACTATTTGGTTGCTATGGTTTAGAATGAATTGCTGTTAGTTTTACAAGCTAACTTTAAGTCGTAATGGGCTGCAGGTTAAGGTGCTATTCGAGCATGATGGACATCAAGTAATATATAGTATAGTACTATCTAAGTTTACACGACTCACTCAAGTACGTTGAAGGCCAAAAGACAGGAAAGCAAACTTTTTATTTTTAAGGGGGTAAATCATCCATGACTTCTCCCGCTTTGGGTGAGAAGAGAGGGATTGTCAGACTTTTACTGACTAAAAACCACCCCATTCCTTCTCCTGCTTTGAGCCGCAGTCCCGGTAACGAAAGAAAACCTGGCGTTAAATTTTAGGTTCGAAATCCCTTATTGAGCAGGCTTACCTAAATAAGTAGAACAAAAAATATGCATTTTCTAATAGGCATGGGGCACAATCCCGGGTCAACAATAGACTGTGCAAATGGAAATTAGCCCGCTTTGCTTCCGAACTTTGCCGAATGATCCCGAACGGAGCCGAGCGCTAGTTGTCATGTAAATTGGGATATGTAATTATGGGGGCGTGGGACAGATACGTCGTGATCGTACTTAGGAACTGATTTCAAGTTTGGTGCGCCTAAATGTGATTTGATTGTGATACGGTAACAGTAATACCTAAGTACGTATGAATAGGAAGTCTAGATTGGGCTAGCTTTCTAAGTGTGAGTGTGATTGCTTAGCAGAAGATTTTGAACCATTAACAGATTGTGTATGATGATATAAGAGTTAGTAATTAAGTGTTATTTTAATTTAATAACACATTGAATGACCTAGCGGCCTGTCATATCCTGTATAGTTAGCACACAGACTATTTATGTTATAGAGTATAATAGTATTTAATAAAAAATCACCCCATTTTTTGGAAAATGGCAAAGACAGTCGAGTGTACGCAAGTAATAACTGCCAGAAAAGGGGTCTCGGGTTCGATTCCCAGGTCGGGCAAAAGCATTAATGGGTACATTTCGGGGTTTCGAAAAAAAATTGCATGGTCCACTATTACATGGGACTTATAACACAAATGGTGAAAAGTGAGTGTACAATGTACAATGACAAAGACAGTTTGATTCCATACTATATATTTTCATTTGCCCAAACAGCTATGTTACAACAAAAGTTGATACAAAAGCTAACTCAATACAAAAGTATTTTTTTTTTTTTTTATTGTTAAATGGGACGACGTTTGGCCGCTATCTCACCTGATGGTAAGTGATGATGTGGCCTACGATGGAGCACGTCTGCCCATTAGCAACCTATTCACTCGGGCTTTGAAGACACCCAGGTTATACCCATCAGGAAACACAGACTCCGGCAAGGAGTTCCACTCCCTAGCAGTTCGCACAAGGAAGCTTGAAGCGAAGTATCGACTCGTTCAACTGATAACTGCGACCTAAACTTGTTAAAACAACTGTAAGTTAACCTTAACCAATAGTTGCTAGTTCAGTTACCGTTAGTTAGTTAGTTTGAACCCGAAGCGTTACTTGGAATGTTATCTAGCTTAACCGTTGGGAATAACTTGCAATTTTCAATTTAATATAGGTATATATGTAATAATAACTAATTATTGTACATTTTAAGACTGTGTGCTACAAACGTTTTAAGAAATTGACAGAAAACTTGCAATTGTATTTCAATACCAGAAATTGGAATAAAACAAATACCTTGTTGTTAAAGACGCCAGTTAAATCTATTTTATGAAATTAAGAATTAACAACCGTGCGAAACGGGGGCGGGTCGGTAGTTAAACAATAAAAAAAAAACATCTTGAACTGCCCCAAAAAGGGTTGCCACGCAAAATAAACATTCTCTTTTTACAAAATTTGTGGTTGGTCTCGCAATAAATTTTATTATAGGGAATGATAAAATCTGGACAAGTTAAGCATCGCTTAAATTATTAAGCCCTTTAAACTTGCGATAAAACTCTCGTAAATCTTCGGTTAGACTCGGCTATCTTCGGCGATAAAGCGGTGCTCAAGTCAGGACGGAACCGCGACTCCTTTGGGATTCCGTATGCGAAACTTATAACTGGACCATGAAGTTAGTAGTTTAAAATATTGGTATATTTTTAATATTTTCACAGATATGACTGGCAAACTCAGGTTCAAATATTGGTTTACTTGAATTTTAGGGAACTTTTTAGCAATATTACTTACTGAGAATTAAATAGAATCTGGTAGTAATATTGTTCTTTATTATAATTGGCGCTAACCATTTTACAACATTTTTTTTTGTTGATAAATGATATTTATTTTGCAAATATGTAGGTTATAAAATAACACTTTTACACGTCAATATCTTAAATAACTAGATGAGACATGTATTCGAGCAGACTTATTACCTGATGGTAAGCAATCGCCGCCGCCCATGGTAAATATCATGGAAAATGGCCCAAATACCATTTCAATAAATCTTCTTTCATATACGAAAAGAACAATATCTATCGGTATAATATACAAATAAAATACAAAAGCCACCAATCAATACATCGTACCTAGTTTACAAGTACCGCGGAATAAAGTTACAGCTTTGCCAAGCGACTCCTGTACTATAAATCTTACTATGACTTCTATACTTGGCTCCCGGAGAACTTTTGACTTCAACTCAGTATAAACGATGGCTATAGATGTAGTACAAGTTTCGGATAAATAAACATTTGAAAGAGAATAATGGACGTCAATAAATCTAACATAATATATCGACTAAATGGGCGATATATTAAAGAAGGGCCAAATTAAAAGTACCCTTAATCGATGAGCATGTATGAAAAGACTGATGACTGTTGATGAAGCGAAATAGGTATGTAAGATTCGTAGCTATTGGTATTCTATAGTCTCTCCCTCCCCCTATGGAAGACAGGTAGGAGGTTTTGTATGTATGTACGTAAATTAATCTGACATTATCGCTATTTTGCTACTAGAGCAATTCAGTGTTTCCATAGGGGTGAGTGAAAGCTGGATGTCTTCAAGACCCACGTGAGTAAGTTGCTTATGGACAGGTGTATTCCATCGTCACCTACCACAAGGTGAGATAGTGGAGTTATGTCTTAACGAGATTTACGTCTAAAATTTTACATCATATTTATTCCGGACAGTTCAAGTTTGATCTCTGAGTGAAGAAGCTGCCTCTCCAGTATACTAGACCGATAAGGCAATTGAATAAAATGGCTCATCACATCATATTATGTCATCTATATGCCATTAACCGACGTAGGTATGTTTATTTTCATAGAAAATTAGTCTGGTTTGTCATCCCATTGATTATAATCAGCGGATAAGTATGTGAACGAGAATAAAATAAGAAATAATGATACAAATGCTTATGTACAAATAAGTAGCACATATAGTATTGAATTACTATAAGTACTATGAATACGGAGTTGAACGAAGTTTATAACAAATTGAATAAACTCGATTGCAAATTCCGTACCACTGTTTGTTTAAGGCACTTTCGGTAACCGAGACCTCACTTATGACAGTCAAATTACACACTCATAACCAAAAACAATTTCACCAAACCAAAGCACCCTATAATTCATCTCTAGCGCCTGAAAACAAATCTTAAACCAGCTAAGTGTGGAACACAAAACCTCCATCTGTTCAGCATTGCACCGGGTTTAACCACGGCATTCAATTGTGAGCTGAATAAGCGTTAGTCCAGAATCCAGAACTTATTCCGCCAGTGTCCGGCGCGGTTCACGTAAATTAGTTTAGTTCGTCGGGTGAACCGCCGCGGTAATCAACGCCAGGCGCCGGCGCTGCGCTGGCCACGCGGCCACAGAGTAGATGTGATGTTGGAGGAATGAGTCGGTTGTATCTTGAGGATAGTTTGTATGTGGGTGGAATCATTGGTTGTTTGGCTAACCATTTGATATGGTATTAATAGGGAAGGTATGTTAAAGGTGGCCTTTACCAAGATTTTTTGGTAAATATCCACTTATTTTGGAATTAAATTTAAATTATTAGGCCAAAAAGGTATTAAAGTTTAGGACAGATTTTTTGTACAATTCTATAATAAGTTTGTTATTTAGTATGTAAGTTATTTGCGTAAAAAGTAAAAAGGGCACCGAGTCTTAATATTATATTTATATTTCGAGCTCAATGACCGATTCCTAGAGATGCCTATCTTATAATAAACCCTACCCCCATGGAAGACGGGTGGGAGGAAAAAATAACAAACCCCAGTTAATACATTTTCAATCACATGCATGCGCACTTGTTTTACTGCAGTTCTCTATTCTATGACGTTACTAAGTGAGAATGGCTAATCCGCATAGCATGCAAGAAGTATTTGAGCAACTAAATAGCTGCGCCCGCCATTTTGTTACCCGGACGTGAGACGCTGCACATTACAACTTTTTTATACAAAAAAGGAACGTATTTTTCATTTAATTTTGAACGTAAAGTTGTTTTTAGTTTTACATACTTTTGGTTAAATCTTTATATATATAATTCTTCTGTACGTGTGTATGTCACTGAACTCCTCGTAAACGACTAGACGGATTATGATGAAACTTTTGTGTGTGTGTTCAAGGGGATCTGAGAATGGTTTAGATTCACAATTTTGTCCGCTGGACAATGATTTTTTGATTATTTTTTAATTTATCAGTAGTTGTTGATTTTGGAATGTTTTACATTGAATCCGACAGACGGCGCTACCATAGCAGGGTCAAATATGAATGACGTTAGATATTGTCATAACATTTGAATAACAATTTTCATCAAAAAGGTCCAGAATGTTTTAGCTTATTAAAAAAAGTTTCAAATTAAAGACGTGTAGACAGGACAACGTCTGTCGGGTCCGCTAGTAAAACTATATATTGTTTTTGTTTTAAGATATTTTTTTGCGAAATGGCTACGTTAGTTGAGTGCGTGTTCTTATGTATTGGGTTTTAAATTCGATTTATTCATCTGACTGAAACTTTCAGTAGTACATCCGACCTCATGTAGATAATAATTTTTACGTGTAAAAGTGCTCTTTTGTAGCAAACATTTGCAAAAAGAAATGAATGTATCTATGGCTGACTGACTCCTAAATTCATTATTTGTTTCAGTTTCATTGTTACCTATAAATACCTACTCATACTGATAACTAAGCACACCAATGAGTCAGTAAAATACTTTTGTTAAAGCAAGACTGATACGATATCTGAGTAATTTAAAAAAAAGATGAAGATATTTCAAAATTCAAACGAGTGCGCCTACAACTCGGCACTTCCAGCAAAAACTATTCGAACAACTGAATAGTTCCGAGTTCGATTATGTTAGAGGCACGTGATACTCGACAAAAGGAATGAATGAATGTTGTAGAGATGTTCATTCGTGAACGAATGAAAATGTTCGTTCAATTCAATCGGTAAAATGGATTTGTTCACTTCAGTTGTGTTTTTCGTAAACGTTTTATTCAAGAATTAGGAACTTTTAAACTTCTTTAGTAGTTTTAGTGTGCATTTTGGAGTAAAACGTACTTTCAACTGCGGTAATAAAGTTGATAATGCTTTATTTTGCAGTAAAGTGGGTGAGGTTTATTGTTTTGTCTCTATCGTAGTTTTATGAATCAAGGAATTAAGTTGACGTACTTTTGATAAATTACTTCACTATTATTCTAAAAGCAGTTTTTGCAAAAGACAATATAAATCTGCTTAGGGTTGCATGTAGCTAGATGAGGTAACATAAACACTAACAAATTTTATACGAGATTCGGCAGCAAATAACGTAAATATCAATGCAATGTTTAATTACGAAAACTATTCAATGAATTATTTGAATAACTCGATAGTTATTGGACGTCGCACAATAATTGTATTATATTGGCAAACTATTAATTCCACTAACTGCACTGATTTGACGTCCGATCTAATTTCTATCGAGTGGAATTACTCGCGGGATATTTTGCCGTAATTATATATTCGTTCTGGAAACTCATTTATTTGACAAGCCTTTGTAATTCATTGTCGGGATTGTGGGTGAAATGTTATTATGTTATTGTTACGCTTTATGAATTACTAGCTCTTCGCCAGTGGTTTCGCTCATATAGAACTGAAGATATTTTTCGAGTTTATCCTAAGTTTGTATTCTTATAAACTGTGATGAAAAGAAACGTACGAGTATAATACTCGTTGAAAGATATGTTACGGTGTAAGAAATATTGAAATCGGTTTAGTAGTTTTGAAGCCTTTTCAATGCAAACAAATAAACAATCGCAATCAAATCTTTTCTTTTAGTAATAATAGTATGGAAGTAAACACTCTTCTTCAAGTTTTGTACTAAATACGATGAGAAGGTAAATACTAAACAAAGGAAATAAAATTACGACCAATAAAATTCAACCCCAGAACGCCTCTGTGGGTAATTCTGACCATCGCATCAGTTTGATTAAAATGTCTGCAATGCGATCCCGTGACATCTAAATTTATTCCAGTGCAAAATTAGCGTGTTTCGTTTATATGCATCGCTGTAGTGTCATGGCGGACACACGGCGGGTGTCACGCAGTTGATAGAGTGCTGACAACGTGATTGATAATGGCCGAGGTGAAAAAGGTTTTGTGATAAAATATGGCCGCCTTTTTGTGTCTTTTTTCTCTCTTTTTAATTTATGAATAACAAAATGTTGCGGGAGGTTGCCCTTTGTTTTTGAAAAATTAAAAATGGATAACAGTAGCCGTCATAAATAAGTTTTTTTTTGTTTTAGTTTCTTGCATTGGTATTGATGTGGCGTTATCATGACGTTAGTTCATAGAAATCACTATTGTATCGTAGTAGAATAAAGATATACTAAAAAGTTAATACATAAGTAAGTTATCTTAAGATCTCATCTCTTCACCACTAACACACGCCGAACTATCTGACAACAAATTCCCAACAACGTTCAAATATTTAGGCTATGTACACATTTGTATAACACTTGATTTATAGTCGAAGATTTGTGTCGGACGTATGAATGCGTCTTAATATGTCTCTTGTGCCGAGGGATTAACCCTTCGTCGCCCGATTGACGGGTACAAAGTTGCTCCAATGGCTTTACACAGCTCCGTTTTCCAATGCCATTTGAGGGTTATCGAGCGTTTATTAATGTTTTTAGTAAAAATTAGGTCTGGTGATTTTGGGAATTATGTTTTACTTAATGTTACGTGCGTAGCAAAATGCATGCCGTAAATGCCCCGTTGTCCACGCTGTGTGTGGCTACAAAGCGGCTAAGTTAAATTCGCCTATTGTTTTTGACGAATTCACGCATTCGTCAAATGACGCAACGTGGATAGTAGCCCTAAAATGTAATTATGAATTGAATGATTCATCTCAAGAAATTTTTATTGAAATAATTTATGAGTATTATGAACGTAACTAATGTTGAAAGAGAACTTTTTATTAGTAACAGAAGTTGCACGGTAAATATTTATTGACTAGTAATAAAATTTACCGCAAAACTTTTACACGAAACTGCAAACTAAGTAATAATTTTACACAACAATTTGTCGGACATAAATCGCAACGATCCGTGCAAAGTCTAAAATATAGTTGGAGCTAGGTCTTACCCAGAGTTGGGTGAAGTTATGACAAACGATGCGACTCCTAATCCCGATGAAAATTTACACAAACATTTGCCAAAACTTTCATCTCTGCCTGGTACTTTTATAGGCGTAGTACGGATAAAGTAGTATTTATTTAATCTTTACTAAGGATCTTTTTTGTTTTTGTAATATACTTTAAGAAATAACTTTAAGGTTTCATTTTAAAGGTACACGTATCTGGTAAAAAGTAACAGTTTTTTTTTATTTTTAAGAAAATATGTTATTAATTATCGATTTACCCATCTTTTTAAATTAAAAAAGGTAAAAATAATAAAAAAAGGTGAAAATATTAATTATATACTTTTTAACAAGTACTTTTGAAGCGCCTTTTGATTGCCACATTCATTTAGAATAATTGACCGGTTACCGAATCTACCTCAGCATGTCAAATCAGATTGTCTCCAGAATCTTCAAGTGCATAAGTGGTTCAAACTCGTCGTCAAAGTCAAGTGCCTTGAGAGAATTATGGGATCGAGCCAATAGGCTGACATGACAGGTGATGGGCCAAGATGGATGGTGGCTGAAGTGATTGGAGCTCTAAGTACACGTTAATTTGAGTGACTAGTGATTGGAGTGAGGGGGCGGTAGTGGGGAAGTAGTTTCGTGGGACATGTTGGGTATGTATGATATGATAATATGTGGGGGTCTTAATGTTTTCATAGGATTGTTGTATGGCATATCCGTAGGCTTAGGTGCAGAAAAGGTCATAAAGATTGATTATTTTGATCTAGCAGAGCGGAGAAGATTTTTAAATAACACCCAAAATACATATATCTGGGTTACTCCAGTAGGTGCATGTATTTATCGCTTGAAGCTGAGCAAGCTGTTGAGGCATATGAAATAACTCCACATTCTCCCGACACCCCGGAGGCTAGACACATTTAAATAACACCTATTAAAGCTACATCTCCGCGGCAGCTCGTTTTAATATTCCTAGACATAAGGAATGCACATGCGCCTGACAGATTTCAAACACGTTCCGAAATTAAACAATGTCAGTTTAAGATATTTCATCTGTGGTCGTATGCAGCGAATGCAGACAGTTTGAAATATTGTCATTGTCACGGCGCCGTCACTTGGCTGTCACGCTGTCGTCTCGTCGAGCGGCCGATAGCGTTCCAATGTCGGATGCGGTTTGGATACGGCTTAACGATTCAATGCTCAATCGAATTCGTATTCGGTGGTTGGATATAATCGAATAATGCGACTCGATAGTCAACGATTATGATTGCTCTTGCAGCAGCGCTCGGAATTTTAAGTTGATAGTTATGACACGTGACGCGTCTAGAGAATACGTCAAATTATAGATCTGACAAAATCGCGTCACGTAGTTCGAATAAATCTAGAGCACGTTTAGTTTAACTCCTCTAAGAAACTCGACTATTTTTGTCACAGAGCTATTATTTTCTATGGCTATCTAAGTAAAGTACTAAAAAGATATTGCAATAGTTCCCACACAAAACAGGGCTCGTATCAACACAACACGCAGTAAAAACTAATATATTGCAAGTAACACGTGCTGTTCATCTCATGAGCATCTTTATCTCGACTGGAGCTAAAATATAAGGCTGGGGGTTCACTAGCTGCTTGAAAAATGCGGACCGCCGGCGCGGGACATCCACTATTTATTGGCGCATACTTCAAGTGAATGGGGCTCTTAGCGGCGCCCTTAGTGGCTAGAGAGCTCCAATTGTTTATTCTATTTATAATGTGTTACGACTTTTGCAATAGTGGTGTGTTCACGACTTTAGAATTCATTGTGGAATTTGTTTGATTGGATTTTCTTTGAACGAGTTATTTGAATCATTTGTGATAGTGGAAAACATAATTATGTATCACCAGTATTGTAACATCATTTCAAAACAAAACAGACAACAGACACCGAATATACCAAAGAATTTCAATATAAAGCCGTTACAATGCAAACTATGCAAAGCAACCGCCACCGAAGCTCCATTTGTTGCAAACAGACCTTCATTACACTGGCGGCCAATCAAACTAATACCATTTTGAATTAATTCTCTTTATTGGCAATCGACGATGGCATCGGCTGCGATGCAATTATTGCAATTGTCCGGGTGATTATGCCGTGCCTATAATGCTCTTTTGTGACACACTTTGCAACGCCTAATGAGGCTATATTGATTACGTTTTTGTATTGGAAGCTAATGTGTGAATGTAATAATAAACTATGGCTTTTTTGAGGGGAAAAATGTTGCAATGAGTTCATCCCGCCTCAGGTAAGGAGAAAAATAGTTTTAGGCTCTTGCTGACTAAAAATCTTGTTCCTACTTCTGCTTTGAGTTGGAGCTCCAGTAACTATCATAGTGTTTCGATTTTGTTAAACTATTCCTTGAATTATGTGACTATGTGATGTTAAATATGTTAACAAAAAAATATATCTAGAACCGCAAACACACAGCAAATCTACAAACATACGTATACAATATATGTGGGCACGTTAATACAAATAGAAACATCCCCTTCACGTCGGTAACCCAAAAAATGCTATCGATAGTGGAACAACAGCCCTCTTCATAAAAGGCGCAAACGCGACAATATTTAGCCGGGCGCTGGTAAAAATCGAGGCGGCCACGGACCGCACCGGGTAAGCCGTAAGTCACACGTGGCGCCATCTAGTTATTTATCGAGCTATGATTGGATGGCCTTGTTACATTTTATATTTACTTTATGTTTCATGTTACATTATGCCCCTATTATATTTCGGAGTTAATGTCCCACTCCAAATTGAGTTTCGTTTATTTTTCTCGCCGCGTTGCCTTTTGTTTTATATATTTTCGTGATTGCGGTCCACTTGCCCGTTGTTTGGATTGGTTAATGGTAACAAGTTAACTTTTGAAGGTTTATGATTGGGAATTTTTACGTTTGAATAACTAAGTTCCATATTTTTTCATGTTTAAAAGTATTATATCCTTTGTTGCATTATGTATCTTGCTTTCTATACACATGTGATTGTACTGTACTAAATTCAGTACCTTTAGACCCATTTTAATACGTCCATAATTTTATTTTGCAGCTGAGAAAGATCGTGCAGTTTTAAAACAGTAGTTACATTGTAAGCCAGCTTCTGATACATTTCAGGCAATACGAACTCTGACAGTTAAGCAGCATCTAATACAGATTTCACAAACGAGAAACATTGCATTCCCAATTCACTTGGCATATTTCACTCTAAAATAATAACAAGATTAAATTCTCATTTCGACATTATAACGATATATTTCTTCACTCAGAAAAAAACGCAAGAATAGAAAAAAAAAAAATGGCTAACAACTTTTTCATGGCGCGCAATACAAATCACAAACAAGGTCCGACTACCATAAATTTCACCTCAGCGTATTTTTTTTTTACCAAAAAATACTTGGTTATTTATTTACAACATAAGTTCATATTTTCGTACGTATAACGTCTGGTACGGGAAGCCCGCGGAACTCATTTCCTCAATAAATTCCCGGCGGAGCAGTGAACGGGTTAAATTAATGTAGGGCCCTCGCTAAACATCATTTTTAGGTCAAATGATACATCGACGTATCGTCAACTTTACCTTACGTATGTGTGTGTGTGTGTGTGTGTGTGTGTGTGTGTGTGTGTGTAGGTAGGTACATGTACGTGTATCGGGGAAATTGTGATGATAATTTCCGAGGTTATTTACGGATGGGTTGTTTTTTGTGGCTTTAAGTGTAATTTGTTATTATTTTGGTGGACATATTTAGGTCATTTCGTTCTTCTAACGTCAATTTATAGTTTAGTAATTGTTTTGATTTAATGATTTGACTAGACAACATACAGCTTTGAAAAAATGCAAAAGTCCTATCACTCGTAAACGATAAGTAGCTATTGAGCGAATGTTCTTTTATACATTAGTGTATCACTTTTACCTTTATAAATTTTCCACAGTGACGTAATACCTCAAGTAGGTTAGGCTAAGTAATTTAGATACTAAAGTAGGCAAAAAAGACAATAATTTACTAAAAGATAAGTCAGACCGACTGTTGGAAATAAACACAAGAATAAAAGACGACCAGCGTTATCTAGGCTGGAACAAAAAATATGTGATCGGCCGTACTGATAGCGCCCTCTACCGGCCGCTTTTAATTACTTTAGACTTCTTTATTTATGGACAAAATGGACTCTACGTAGTATTGTTACATGGTACACTTTTGATTAATTGTATGCGATTAGAATTACTGGAGGTCGTGCAATTGTATCGTATGGAGTATGAAAGGGTTGTTTATTTCAGTGAAAACTTTTGTAAAAAGCTGAATAAAGTGTAAAAAACCCCGATTCTTACCGAGACTGATATACCAAACTTAACACACTTATTTTTTTTTTAAAAGAACTTTGCACTGCTCTAGTATTTTCTCCTGAGTTGTGGGTGCGTTAACAAACATAGATACAAGTTCATATACAAACGACACTCAGTCTTTCGGGACTGAGTGTCAATAAAATTTGTGGATCACACAGAAAGTTGCTTCGTGCGGGAACCGACCCGCTACACGTTGTGCGGCAGCTGGTTGCCCAGCCACCGCACCAACCGTGTAGTTAGTCATCACTACAACCTACATCACAGACAACGACCTAAAGCCTTAAACCACTAGTATGAGAGTTAGTTATGATAACAACAACATTATTGACGAGCGATGGTGTATTTATGGCGCTCCCATACAAATTGCACGGCGGAACTAGGTCCGAATAAAATTTTACTGCGAAACTTTCTTTTTAAGACTAAACTCCAAGTTTTGGGGAGTTTGGCTGAGTTTTAGTGAGTTTGGCTGAGATTCAGTTTGGTTTATTATCCCCTCATGTAATGGGGTTGGATCTAAAGGGGCTGTTTGTGAACCGATCCCACTTTTAAATGACTTTGTTAAGACAATAGTTTTGGCGAACGATTCTTTTAACAACCAGCTTTCAAATATTGGTCGGCTTATTGATTGAGTCGGCGCGGCGTGATGAATGACTTTTTTACACATGACATAATGTAATATGTCTATAAGGTATGATATGTTTACAATGAAATACGTACATATAATTGTGATATTCAGATTTTATGTAGGAAATCTAAGGTAAGCTAGTTTCTTTACGTAAACTTGGAGTTATTACCATCATTAATCATTTCAATCGAAAACCAAGTTCTAAACGTATCTCCTGAAACTATTAATCATTAAGATAAAATAACTACTAATCTTCAAATCATTTGCTAATTAATAGCCTTGTGCTATTAATAACGCAATGTTATGCCTTTTATCCCTAAAGGGGTAGGCAGAGTGGCACATTACGGTACGTAATGCCGCTATACATTGTACGCTCACTTTTCACTATTTGTATAATAAGTCCCATGTAATAGAGTTTGAACCCGTTGCCATATATTAGGCACAATTCCAGAATTTGTGTTATACTGAGAAATGTTTGAAAAATGGAAAAAAGCCAAGTATTACTTTGCCCGAACCGGCGAATCGAACCCCTTGACTGTGGCAGTCACATTTGCGAGCACTTGACCAACGACTTATCAACCCAATAACAAAATCAACATCATTATAAATTAAACTAACAAGACAAGAAAACAAACGTCTCCGACAAACTAACAGCTTCGATTGATTACACTCCCCCCCCCTCCGTCATCATCAAAACTAAGAACTCTCTTAAATCGCGACTCAGTTAATTTTATTGGCAGGAACTTTATCTTAACGACACAGATCGTTAACAGAACCCAGTAACTAGAACTATATATCAACACCAATTAAGTCGGTTTCTATAATACATAACAAGTTCACACTGACCGGGCAAAGCGAGTGCTACCCGGCCAAAGCGAGCACAGGCCAGAGTTAATGCAAATTAGTTTTGTTCGGCCACCAGTTGTTAACTATTCTTGTACATGGAATAATGGTATGTTGAGAGTTTGCTGCAGTTTATCCGAACAGTTTTATATGCAGAGGCAGTGTCTGTAATGCCCGGTTGTTTTGTGAAATATTAATATTCGACGGATTATTTTGACGCTGGTATTAAAATGTTTTGTAATTTACGTATTATTTTATTTTATGAAGTAGTAGGAGTGTTTGAATTCATAGCACATCTAGATTTTGTTACTTATATGTTGTGAGTGTAACATTTCAGTTTTTGGGTTATCTTGGTATCTAATCAATAAAATTACATAAAGGTTATGACAATTCTATCGACGCAAGTTGTCATAATTATAAAAATAGTTTATGACTCTCCACTAAGCGCCTCCTCAATATACCTAGGAATGTCTTCTCAGCAAAGCATCCTCTCGAATAATTACTATAATAAGAACAACTTTTGTTCCCAAAGTACACGAGGACATTAGAAAAAATATGTCCGTTGTCCGTATGTGGGTCATAGCTATCAACTTCCATCATTAACTATCGGACTCCTAACACTTATCCCTTGAACTTTTTCAATCGAACAACACGCGCGCTCCATTTATTATTGTTTGTTGCCTCCGACGTGTGAAGCTGAAGGCTGTTTCGCTTACACTCTTTTCCTAAAAAGGGATTGTGATAGATTGATTTGGATATCGTTTTTTTTTTACTTGTATATATGGAAGTTAAAATTTTAGTTTGGTATTTAATCGAGCATAGAGTGAGGTCTTATTGTCCGCTGTGCTGCGTTGCGTTGTTGCAACGTCGTTTTCCTTTATTTTTATGACATGTCCCTTTACACTGTTGCGTCACCTCGACGCAACGCAGTGGGCAAATGAGACCTCACTCTTACTCTACAAGGTGGTAAGTAGTTAGGTACTGCAATCTCATAAACATTTGTTATACCATAGGTTTTCTAAAAATTTTAAATTTTATATGTGGTTTGTTATAGAAAAAAAGAGGTGTTTACTATTTAACACAATGTCAAGAATTTAGCAATCGAATAACAATACCTACTTAATCCAGGAATTATCATCAGCATTATAATACCTTAATATTAAAACCATCTTCATTACCATTTCCTCAAGTAAATCTGATCTAAATTTTTATGACAAGTTCAAAAATAGTCGCTAGTTACAGGAGTGGCGATGAAACGAGCTTAAAGTGTGAATCTGGGTGAAGTGGCTTACTTAGTGCTGATGATGCTTCTCTCCGTTAAACTTAACTGCCTCCAATCTTCATTGGTTTAACGTAAGACTAAAAAGAAAGCGGTTTCAGGAATAAAATCCCTTTGATATAACTTCGGAACTGTTTTAAAGATATATTTGGAATATTCCCTCTGAGTTGTAGAGGAAGCTATTGCATGAATGCGCGTGTTTGGATTGTGTAAAATATTATAATTAATTTATTTTTTATATATTATTATATTGGCTTCTATTATAGATTATTAGTTGTGAGATAGTTAAAAAGGCTTGTATTTGATTCCCAAGTTTGGTAAAAGTTTTGATTTTATAATACTAAATTAACAATCAATTTGAACCGTATAATACCTGAACATCGGTTGTTTAAAACAAAGGTTGAATTTTACGTAATATTCTTTTACAAAAAACCTAATGTAATTCTACGACCAAAATTTTATTACGTCACTACAGCGCTGCACATACCCCCAGCGTATCTCCTGTAAAGCCTTAAATGTCTGAAAATTGGAAAATAACGGAATACCACTGACAATTACTTGTTATCCCTAACTTATTGCCCAAATGGGATAAAGTGGGCCCCAATGATCAGTGGTATAGCTATACAATGAGACTTAATGGGCCCCAGCGGTAGATGGGCCCCAATTGGAGCCATAATGTCCCCGTATCTCAGATTTTATAACTGAAAATAAGTTTTGGATATCGGTTTTATATCGTTTTAAAGATAAAGGGTTCAATATACATTAAATTGTGCAAAGATAAATTATGTCCCTATGTATAATTTTGAGGGCAAAAACATATTTACACCTTCAGAGAATTCAGACACATTTTCATTTTACTAGAAGATAAATATGTACCTACAATATAATTCTAATAAAAATAATACTTGTAATAATACTCATGTAAATCCAAAACTTCAAATTTACTTCAGAATTCTATCAAAATTTAAATAATGCGAACATAATATGAGAGAGCCAGACCAATTCCCAAACGTAATTACGAAATCAAAATTGTAAATCAAACAAAACGAAGTTTAAAATTATTTAAATCAAATGTTAATTTACCACCTGCCTGTGATCACGTCTTAACATTGTCTGAAAGTTCTGCGCCCCACCAAACCGTGATTAGTACCCGTTTAACGTTCACCCACCCAAAAGTTCGCCACAAACGTGAGTGGTCAACATTTTTACTTTAACCGCTTCAAATTATTGATTTTAAGGTTCAAATTTGCTAAATCTTCTATAAATATAGAGGGTATGTAAATGGTTATGGGTTCAAACTTAGTTATATGATCAGAGTTTGAAAGAAACATTGTCAAGATAACTTTTGTTCCTAAAATCGGTTATCTACTCAATAGTTATCTTTTATTACAATTAATAAAGTAAACTATACCATTTGAACGACATCAATGCTATCTAACTCCAGTTCCAATCTACAATCTCAAGTTAAATTAGCACTCCAATAACTTAATTCAACAACTTTCTGACGGTTAGAATTCTCAACGGCACGGAACCACACGCAGTTTTACATAAATAAACTCGATTTAATTCCAAATGACTGCTGTAGCTCTAAACATCAGTCCATGTCCTGCACACACACATACATACAAGCGCACACAAACAAACAACATCAAACCGTACCGACACCACAAATTGGAGTCGTGTCGTTCACGTCTCGCGCAAGTAATTCAAATCAAACATGCCGCATGGATCTGAATCTAATTTCCTACTCGAATTAAATAGCGCCGCGATTCGCTGGATCGGATTAACGTTATGGCAAACATTTGGTGCGGTTACCCTGCTGTGTAAATAGCAAGGCTTCGTCTTTGGACGCTGAACGCAAAAAATGTGTAAACTTGTTTATAAATTCAAGGGTTTCTTGGAACTGGTCAGGGATTTTGGAAGTTTGATGAGGACAGTGTTAATTGAAATAGATAAAGGCATAATAAGAATAAAAAAGGTTAAAGTGAAATTCAACTGTACATACAAAACTGATCTGCAAAACATACATATACTTTCAGTGTTTCAAGCTATAAAAATGTTTTTTTTTTTACTTTCCAAAATATAGTACTCTCTTATAAAATTATTTAAAAACGATATATTTACAATGGCAACACTAAGCTACAGCCACCAATTTTAATTTTCCGATTGTTGCCACTACACACAATCGAGAGATTAATTCTCAACTCGATACAATTTTCAATGGAAGATAATTAAAAAATCACTTTACGTACATATAACAGAGTATATTTTAAAGCGATATAAAATGTAACGGGTACCAGTACCTCTGTCACCGTTTCATTACTCTAAGTGCTGCCTTACGACTCACCATTTTTTGGTTCCAAATCAATTTGTTTAATGCTTCCAATGGTAGTGCCGAACTAGATGTCTGGCTTCGGGATTATACCAGATCCGATATGGATTGTAATTGGTCCTTTTGATCAAAGCGATTTGTGTTTAATTAGATTTCTGTTCAATCCTAAAGACTGGTTTCTACGTGGCTTTCTACTTAGGAGCTTTACATCTGCTTGGTACGTCTTCTTTAGTTAGCTCAGGTGGATTATGATTAGATTCGCAGTCAATTTTATAAGGCTATGAAACGCTCCAGTCACTTTTGACTGAAAATTTTGCGCTCCACAGTTTTTAAATTAAGTCTTGTTAATATGAACACGTTCTAATTTGAAATCCAATCCTATTCGAAAAAAGCTAAGTGCGGTTCATAATTAAGTCCTAATTAAGCTAATTCTAACTAGAAACCAACAGAACCATATCATATAGACAAAATATTATAATTATTCGCGTATACTCCAAAATTCGCAGTGGAAAATGTACCGCGAAAACTCTCGCAACCAACCAACAATATTGTCAAATTAATTCGCACGGCGAACACGAAATAAAAAACCCATCAGGCCATCACGTCGTTCGTTAAGCGAAGCCCCTTCGGAATACTCGTGCTTCGCGAAAAAAAAAAAAATATCACGAAAAAATGGCAACTTCGAAAATGAAAAGTCAACTGAGTGAATTTGCAAAAATTGGTGCGGGACCATGGGAGACGAATGTAACGTATGTACATCCGCGGAATTGTGGCGCGTGTGGGTATTAAAGTTTCAGGTGCCATGTACACTTTTCCAAAACAAATTCTATTTTAAGGGGAAATCATAAAATTGTATTACCAACAATTCAGACAAAATAAAAATGTAAAGAAGGATTAAAACTGATCTCCATTAAAATGCAGCCCAGTTATTAGTTTAGCGGACCATCCCAGTTTGTGATCCCAAAACAATCATAAATACCATCTCAATTTAATCTCAAACACAAAATGGGAACAGAAAATAAGAATTTCAATTCGTGGGAAAGATTATCCGTTTGAAACAATTACGTCTTCAGTGGGCCGTTGATAATCCTCGTTTTTTCTGAAGATGCCAGGCGTATCGCTCATTACATCAGCCAACGGTGACTTTGGGGAAAAAATTGAATTATTTCGGGGAATCGCATTACATTTCCAATTTATCGGGGAAAGCGTTTCGATGGTTAATGGACGTTTCTGGGCAAGGTGGCCTAAAAATAGAGGTTTCATGTTATTTAGCCACGTGATTTTGCTTTGATTACGTCAAGATTGAAATTTGCTTTGATATGACCAACCGATGGTTTGACGCTGACGTAATTGCTGACCTGGATTTGATTTGCGGTACAAGAGCTGTTGGAGTGCGTAAGTTATGAACTAAAATATAGGTGAACGAATTAACTGCTCTTTGAACATTATTTCAGACTTTATATACCTCTTCAACCCCTAAAAACCATTCAATCAATTTGTATTCCAAATAGACCAAAGACTTATTCAGTACACAAACGATGGATTAACTACAGCTTTGTCTACCTCGTCATTAAGTAAACCTGTATCAAGCTTAGGGACCCTAAGACCAAAATCTTCATTCGACCACTAAGGGATTAGTCACATATACCCTACATTAGCTACATTTGAACCGCAGATATCGATTGATCGAAGTCCATTTCAAAGGAGCCTATTAATAGAAAGTAATCAGACAGATAAATCAAGGTACAGAGGTCAGGGGCCATAATGTAGGAGGAGCGAACGATCTCTGATGTTCATAAGGATTTTTTGTAACCTACATTATTTTTGCCGATACTGATATATTGGATGTATGTTGTGATAATAGCGAGGTCTTATATGTTCTTAATGACGCAAAGAAAAGTATTAAGACGGAGAACTAGTTGAATATTTTTATTATAACTTTCGTGAGACATACTAAATTGATTATTATGTTATCAGTAGTAGCGCGATAGTCACCGCGTCGTGTGTCGTAGAATGCTGCTTATGAATATGAGCCTCTAGCATAGCTTGAAACTAGTTGAGTTCTTCGTCAAACTGTTACGTGAGTAATCTGATAACGTAATGATTAATTTAGTTCGATATTGGTGTTGAATATGGTATGTTATTGGCTCTAAACCTATAGTAACACAAATGTTGTAGTAAAATTGGTTCAATAAACAAAAATGTGACTTAATGTTTTATGTTTAACTTCCAAATTGGTTTCGAAATATCGGTAAAATTTTAAAATATATTTGACTATGAATCTACAGTTAATTCTTTAATCAAAACAGTTTAAAATTATACATTGGTCAATATTAAACTAAGTAAGAGAGATATCGAAATGAAACCCTTATATGCACATTTATAAAGGCAATATTATATTTAACCGTGCAATTCGGTTTTCTATCAGCTTTAATCCTACAAAACGTATTTGAAATGGAATTCGCTCTGATAAGCATAATGGTTAATGGTTAATCCCTTCTTAAATCTTCTTTTGTATTTTCATTTATTTTATTACAACGAAATATCAGGCATATTTTTATGGATTCATCGTTATTATCAATATGTATTGTGATGCACTAAGTGAAAGTGCACGTAAAATATTGTGTAGTTAGCGTAAAACGATACTTTATTCTTTTACTAAAAATAAAAATAAAATTTGTGTTCGTATGTACAATTATATTTTTTTTAAAAGGAGCATTTAGTTTACTTTATCGCATCTATTTTTTTTAAATCAGGTAATATCCCTAAAGCCTTTTCCGAAGTCTAAAAATACTATGTAAACATCAGAGTCGGGTTAGTCAAACGTGAGATAATCGCGCATAAGCATACATACATACATGCATGTCAAATTGAGAACCTTTTACTCCTCTTCTTCCTCCTTTTTTGAAGTCAAAAATAAAAGATAGACATAAGTTCAGAAGATATTACAATTAAATAAGTAGGTATTATAAATATTTAAATTAGACACAAATACATACGTAACACACTTGAACCCTACCACTCGTACAAGAAATTCGTTAGCACAGTTTAGCTAAACTAACTCCCAATCATAAATTGTAAAAGCGACGGCTCAACAGTTGCCGGCTCATTAGCTGTTCCCATTCCTCATAAATCATTCCAATGAGCCCGAAGAGTGCCAAATGAAGCCTAGACTTAAATCATCCTAATTAAAATCAATTTCAAGTGACAGTTGCCAACACACTGCTGGTGAGAGCCCTATCAGAATCCACAAATCACTGCCGAGAAACAAAGACTCAGGACAATGGACTATCTTCACAAAGAATCTTGCAATGCTAAGAAAGGATACGATATCACCAGTCTTTCTTGGTCTCTTGGATTCTTGTAACATCCTCTTTGTCGTCTGTATTCAGTCCAGCAAGGGGCGGCGAGGAAGCTCTTTGTAACTGGACGGTAGGTGGTATCGTTGAATCTAGATAATGTATAGATAAGAGTCTCCTGAGGTTGGATTGGTAAAGGTCTGGATTAAACTGGTTTTTCATAGAGATTTATGTTAAATTTTTTTGATACATGACTGCTATTACTTGGGATGTTACTGCATAAAATATTGGGTGTACTCTTTTAGTGCTTAAGTTAATAATGTCTGCTGAAGTGGAACGAAGGCGAACACTTTTAGGTTATTGAGTTACTGCGCTAATTACTGCTGGTGTGATTGCAAATACAAGTTTGAGCCATTTATAAAAGAGGACTTAATTATTATTACATAAACAAAATATTACAGGTAACATATTTTATATACTACAGATGATAATTAGTAAAATGAAAATCACGGTAAAACTGATAACCTCGTTGGTCTAGTGGTATGGGACTTATAATATAAATGGTGCAAAGTGGATGTACGGAACCTACCCCTTCGGGGATAAAAGACGTGACGATACGGTACGAGAATCATAGTAAAAGTAGGTTTACAGCTACAATTCTGTGTGGTTTACAGCTACAATATTCATATTCAACAGTTGTACTAGACACACCAACAAGGCAATTAAAATATGATTATTATTTTAACATTCAAATTATTACATTGTGAAATTTTGTCTCCGATGTGGTTTCAAAACATGTTCCCGAAATATTTGAACCCGCAATATATTTCATTTGTAACCGCAAATATAATATTTTATTTTATCACAGCTATGTTTTAGCCGCTGTTTCTACCTGCTGAGTTGTGTTGAAAACAGAATTATGACAGTTATTCAGCGTTATATGGGAATAACTTTTAATAAAGCGTAATACACAGAAAAAATTACAAAATCATACACAAATTACATACCTGAGTCTGAATATACATGTATGGTAAACATTTTAGGGATATAATAAATGTGTTTGTAACAAAGGCTCTTTCGAGAACTTGAGAAGCTAGACTTAACCATTAGATTTAACTCTACCGATACACAAATGGGCTTTCTTGAGACATAAAAAAATAACCTTTCACCCTCAAATCGACAGCAATAACACTACCAGAGACTCAGCTTATACTCGTAGCTCCTTTTTTTCAAAGAAATAAAAATATCTTTACCTTCCTTTTCTTTGATAAAATCCTAACACAACACTAAGAAGGAGTTTTCACACAAAATTACTGATACTTAAGCGTCAGTCGCTAGCAATCAATGTTCATCGTACGTCTCATATCAAGCTATACAAACCAGTATAAATTGACCGTCGATTGTGTGAAAAGCTCATATAAAACGGGACCAAGATAAACTGGTAATGTATGGCTCGAAATGTAGCCATGTACTAACGTCTCACGGGTTGATGCGAGCTCGTGGAGACAATAATGGGCGATGACGTAACAGGAGCACTCTAATGACGTCGGGATGCGGGCAGCGCCGGGTAATGCAGTTTGCTTAGCAAACAACTGGATTTAGCCCGATGGAGCTCGTTTGAAGAGGTTCGCTTCGGTTTTTAAAGACGTAGAGGCGGTTTGGTATGATCGGGTACAGATTGGGTAGATTGTGAAGAGTTTAACTCTATTATAGGAAATATCACCAGTTAAAGTTGCAGCGTTATTCATAGCATACAATATTAAAACAAGGAAGGAAAATAAAGCCAAGGAACCGTCTTCTATACAACAGTCCATAAAAATATATGAAAGCTTAAAACACAATCACACAACACAAAACATTGATTTCACACAGTAGCAATCCCTTTCTTTTATTCAGAACGAAACAAAGAAACCAATCTAAGCAAAAATATTCAAAAATATTTCCTAAGAAACGAAAAGGTACAATAAATTTTACATCTATCCAGATAGAATCAATCTATCCGATGGTATCATCTATATTCGTAGCGGCGTAGCGGCGTAGCTCGGCGTAGCACTTTCGTAGCGTCGTAACCCTCTACGTAATGAATGGGGTGCCTCTATCGAGACCAATCGACGGAGCTCCGGAATCAGTGGAGGTTCAATTTCTTTGTTGAGAATTGGAATTCATGCCTGTGTTGACGTCACTCGAGGCTGTCGGTGGAATGGTATATTTTGCTCGCGTCTATTGCTGGTTTTTTGAACAATGTTTTAAATTGGTATTTTGTGAGGTTTCCACTGGCTTTTGGTGAAATATTCAACAATATCCGTCACTTAGAACACGCACCCTTATCCTTAAGAAGGGGGTACTTTAGTCACTGGGCCATCACGATAGCAGTTTCATACAACTTGGTTGGACAAGAGCTGATTCTATAACTTAGAACGATACTATACATAGTCAGTTATCTAACATCTATTTCTGGCTCGGCACATCACTAAGCTGTCATCAGGCTGTGACGTCACGCGGTCGCGCCATCTTGGATTATTCTCTGTGACGTGTCATCGATGGGATTATGTGGGCACAATTGTAATAATTCAGTACTCAGTGTAATATGTGAGCAGTCGGAAACTATATGGGAGTAATATGAAGTATACTTATGGAGCTTACTTCGTACGTACTCGTACATGTGTATAAACTTGATTTCATGGTTGCCGCTATGGCTGGGTAATAGGCTGCTGTGCAACGTGTCACAGGTTTAATTTCCACACGGAACATTTTGTTTGTGTGACTTACAAATTATTGTACTGAAAGTTCTACAAGTTAATGGTTTCTGTTTATAACTGTAGGCTAAAGGTAAGTAAACGATATTATACACATAATATATGATTATGTATCATAAAAGTACACAATATTTACAGCCTTTCAAAAACCTATATTCATTTTTCCTTTACTCATTTTGATCAAGAAAATATTTATTTTCTCCTCACGGTATAAATAAAGCAAGTAAAATCATATCAAGCACCTACCTACATTCACAACGCAAACAAAGGTACATACGAGTACGGAGCACTCTAGCCATAAATGCTTTGCCTTGAAAAATACGGTACACTCAAAGACAGAGTTGCTTCGTTGATATTAATCACGTGAATAAGGGAGCTCTGAGCAGCGTGACGAGCACTTTTGTACGTAAATATACATATATACAAGTCACGCTTTTATAATTATAACGAAAGTTGAACAGTTTCTGCTTTTTATTAGTAATTAGATTAATGATTGATGGTTGGCTGGTGTCCTGTCGTCATGGCTTCTTATTGGATACAAAATGGTTGTTTAGTGTGTCGTGTTATTGAGATTGGAAAGTTAAAACAATTAGCTCAAGTGATCAAATATACGGCGAAGAAGAAGCAGGAACTGTTCTAATACTAACTTGAACTTAAACATTAGGGTTGCTGAAAACTGTAAATTGACAATAGTAATGAAGTCCTAATGTATTCATGTTTTCGTTACTCTAATTATGATACAGTTAGTTTTAGTTAAACATAGTTACATTGAGTGTATCATCAAGTTTGCCCATACATTATTTAATGTTCCCGTGACACGTAGGTTAATTTTTGGGAGGTACATAAATTATGTCAACGTGCGGTTTCGGAAAGCATCCTACCATTTACGTGATATTACAATATGTATGACCTGGAACGCCTAAGGGAATATAGAATGTGTGGAATATTTCCACAAAAATAAATATTCATTATCAACGACCACCAATAAACAAACATGTTTCAAAAAATAGTCAACACAAAAACCGTGTATCGAATATTTTTTATCGAATAAAACTACAAAAAATTTGCATACAGAGAGACATTGAGCGTGATAAAAATCTCATTTCAAACACAAAAGCTACACAGAGAAAGGCGACAAAATTATAGATAGCGTGACCACATAATTTTGTGATACATGTGTTGGGCAAAACAGCGTTGGGCTGTGCGGGGCAGATTATCGCCGGCGTGACAAATGTGGCCCCAGCGTGACAAGAACACGTGTTATACAATACGTCACGCCGTTATTACGCGAGCAGTTTTAGGGTTAACGTCACCGTGCGATTCTGTAGCAGTTTCGGGTTATTATTTTCTTTAGAGTGATTGACGCTTCATTTTATGCTTGGGGATTTCCAGGCCGGTGCTTACCTGCGGGGAGTCATAGATACGGAGCCTGGACGTGACAGTTTGTGTACACGTGCTACTTGTCAAGTGCAGCCCTTTTACAGTCGTGCGTCTGACACGGTAATGAGGATCACTAGGACGATCCGATGAAAAAGTGCGGTCGTCATAGTCAAGTGTCTAATAAGTGTAGTCTATAGATCATACTTCACGAAGTTCTATTATGAAAAGATATATATACAATGTGATAGGGTTGGGACTTCTAACCCGTTAAGGCTGAGTACTACATCTAATTTTATTGACATAAAAAAAATATGGGGGGTTGAACCCCTAATTGAAAATATAGAAAAATTGTGATTTTTTCGGTAAAAATAATTCACAAATGATTTTTTTTCTCACCAAAACATTATCAAACATATGAATAAAGTAATGAATTAGTTAGCCAAGGTTATTAGCTACCGTTTGTCGTTTTTTTTGTTTCTACGACGCGTACAACCTTTGATATCAAAAAAAGTAAAAAATATATTAAAATAGCCATAATTTTTAGGGGTAGGGTAGATTCGACCCTTTCGACCCCCGACTTTTGTCGATAAAATTAGATGTAGTACTCAGCCTTAACGGATTAGAAGTCTCACCCCTATCACATTGTATATATATATCTCAGCTTAAAAAAGTTTTAGAGAGGTCTAATCATCATCATCATATCAGCAACAGGACGTCCACTGCTGAACATAGGCCTCTCCCAATGAGAGATCTAATAAGGGTTGGAAATAAATGATACCTTTTTGAGAACAATTTATTTAAAATAATGTATTCATTCTAACTTTGATAACAATCTGTTTCCACACACCGAAACCCGCGCTGAATTTGTACAGTCGAAACAAGCTTGCCTTTTCAAATCCAATTGCAAACAAAAGCTTTGAAAAAAAGAGAAACAGGCTCTGCCGCAAAAACAATAGAATTGTTTTTTGAAAAACGCAATAGGGTTCTGGGAAGGACTTAAAAAATAGCAGTCATTAAGAAGAGCAGGGTTCCTTAAATCCATATAGAGTGAAGTACTAATACGATATGGTTCCGTACACAATTGGAATGTTCTCAAGGAGATTACGGTAAGAGGATCATAGTACAGTGCGACGGACCCAGAATATTATTTGCGAAATTAGTTTTCCTCTGTATTTCTGTATTGTCAATTGCTTTCCTTTTGTCGGAGTGGATTCCTAAAGATTTTGGTTATGTTTGGTGGAATCTAGTTGGGGACAGTGTGTTTGTAAAAGGTCAGTCAATAATGTAATGAAGGTAGTGTAAAAGTGGGTGTATTAAGTATTTTTTTTTTCAAATTGCATGATGGAAATAGTAGATTTTATAATAATATCATCATCACCATCATGCCGGAAAGTCAAAGCATTTATTTCGTTTAATCCTTAATTAGGCCACTTTGAAACGTCAAATTAAATTGTCCGTCAATCTATCAGTTAGTGAAACAAGGTGCTCGTATTGACATAGTACTCAGGCTTACCCAATATTACAATACGATACGAAGAAAGTTTAACCTCACACGAGACCACAATATATCCAACCCGTGTAACCCACAAACCAGCTATCCGTTGCATACAAACAATACTTTCCAACTTTCCATACTTCTTAACCACTTCTCAACTCTGCTTACCCTCAGACAAAAGCGCCAACATTATCGAGTTAACGCCTAATATGGTGGCTGTTCATACAACTTGCAGGAACTTCCTAACTTTATCTAGAACATCTGAATGCTGCTCCTAAGCATGTGGCGTAAGTATGAGCTAAGTTAAGTCCGAGTTTAAAATAGTTAGTCTTGGTTTATTCTGACGGGGAAATGGCTTGGAAATGTGGCCGTGGAGTGGCCTTTAGAATATCATTCTTGCTTGGTTTCTTAAAATAATATCCTTAAATAGCTTGTGTGCGAAAAGATTTTAGTATAGATATCTGATATGTGTAACGTGGTGTGATGATCAGAGAGTGTAGAATAAGAAGGAATGAAACCAGGTGGCGGATTGTGTCACTCAGATTGAACTACGCTTTAATTCACCATTACTTTGAATAAACACCTTAAATATTAGTACAAAATGATCAAAACCAAATCCTTCGCAAGCACATCTCAAAAAGATCAAGGCTACACTCCGAGCACGTTTCCCCAAAAACAGAGGCTCATAATGTATTTTTAGCGGAACCTACAAAATCACAAGTACAGACACTTCGGTGCCGATCTGACGAGTCACGAAGTACTCAAATAGTAGCTTGGGAGGCGAGGACTCATCTAAAAGTTGGTAAAATGCTAGTCACTGGAGACGTCAGTCTTCGAGTGGTGATTAATGTACCGACGGTTCTATTCCGTTGCTAAGGAATAATGATAATCATTTGGCTGTGGATGTGGCTAATGTAAGGGGTGGGTGTATGGTAAGTAGCGGAATTAATAAGGATGCCTCATATTACTGTATTTTTATGTGTGTGTAGTTATATTATGTGTAAGTAAGAATGAAGTAAGAATTTCTTAGGTACGAAGTAGGTAATATTATTAGTTCGATTATATCGTCTTATAGCATTTTTTGTGTAATATCAGTAATGTTAACATTTAGTAGTAGGTTTAATCTTAAAATAAAGAAGAGATAAAAGTACTAGAAGAACTAATTTGACAGTTTTATAACATATTCCATTTTGCATTTTAGGTTAATTATTAATAAACTGTCTAATTGGCTTTGCACACGTTTTACTTTAATATTTCAATAGCATTCAACTTAAATTAGCGACAAAAATGAAAATTTCGTATTCCTTTCGACCGATAAATGGTGAAAACATTTAAATGGGAAAGTTTCAGTAAAAAAATACATCAATGGAACCGGTTTTCGGTTAACAGTAATTACTTTTCTGTTCGAAGCTAATCACAGGGCATTCGCGAATCGAATGTAACACATATTTGAATATTTCACGAATTGAATTCCATGTGTATGTGGAAATTGTTTTAATAAAATAATGACATGTAGTGGCATGTTAGTGGTTTTTATTCGAAAGGGATTATCCGTTTATTAGTTTGTATTTTGCAAATGGGTATTGTTGTAAGGTTGTTGTAACACGAATTTTGCAGAGCTTTATAAATAGGAATTAGAGTTCATCGAAATGAATGCAATACTGTAACTAATCGTAAATAAATATGAGATTTAAATGTATGAAAAAAAAATCTCAGTAGCAATAATTAAACAAAACTAATATTACATACACCTCTCAACATCCCCCAAAGCGAACAGCAACCCCCAACATACACAAACACATGTAATTCTCATTCATAAACAATGTATTACCAAATCTCCCCTGATTACTGTGATAAGCACCTCTAGAACTAGCGCGCACAAAGATAAATACCTTCACAAAAGAGGCTGACACTTAAATATTTTGTGCTCCGCCCTAATGAGGAGTAATCTCCACAATTATGCTGGCACGTACGCCTCCAAGGAAACTGCGATGCGGATAGGGTCCTTGATTTCACTCCGGTGGTGATTATCACTCTAATTTTTGTTTTAACTGAAGCTTTTGTTTTCTTGCGTAATATAAGGCTTTGTTTTGTAAAAGGAATTTATTTCATGTAGGTATGTGTTTGTATGGTTATCTCCCATAGGGGTAGGTGGAGATAATGAAATGGTAAATTCCTTTATCTTAGTGTACTTGTTTTGAGTGTAGTAAGTTTACGGTTAGATAATTTTAGAGATTACTTTAAAATGACGGTATTTTTTTCTATTGGATCTCACATGTTGCCAAATTGGTGAACACGACTATAATTGTAATTTAAGCAGTAAAAAAAGGTGTACTTTAGTCCGTTGTTAATGTAAAGTTCCTTTCTCTAAAACACGACGCACCAGTAAAATGTAAATACAAAACACAATTCCTAATCGTCGTCTCATCAACGGAATCCAAAAACAGCAATAAAGAAAAATTACAAAAATCCCACCACAGACTAAATTACAATTGGGCACATTCTGTAATTAACTGTAATTCGTTTGGGGGCTTTACTGTAATTTACGAGTTTTAAACTGCTAAATAAATAGGCAATAACGAGCCTGTGGCTGAGTGTAAAGTAATGGCGCCCGAAGATTATGTTTTCATAACGCGCTTAATGGCAATATTAAAGAGACACATGACTTCACTAACACGCGCTTATCAATCTTTATTAAATACTCAGTAATCTGAGGCAATTCTGTAATTAATCAAGCGAATATTGAATACGAGAACAATTTATATTTGTGAAATATATTTGAAGTGAAGCCTATTGGTTGGTATTTTTCAAATATATTGTATAATAGAAACAGCGACTGTACTGTGTCACATGAAGGTTTAAAGATTGAGCTATTATCATGTGGCAATGATGGGTGCGAATCCCAGATGAAGCAAAATGCTCGTATTATCTGCAGTTCGCTATGATATAATATGTGAGAGTGAAGATACTAAGAAAGAATAATTTTATCCTATATAATCAACACTACTCCAACTGAAGAAATAAGAAGTCCTTTATAATAATTGCAATACCCAAGTAAGGGTTGGCACTGACTCATAAATAATAAACGTTCATCCCAACAATTTGTTAGAATATTACGGCAAGCGGACGAGAGCGTGACGGCAATTACATCGCGGATTATAGCCAGCGTGACAAACGTCGTGACGAGAGGACGGGTCAAGTGCTGATGACGTCATGTGGCAATCTAAAATTATTGCTGTACTCGTCAAATATTTGCTTTTACACAGTTTATTGACGATCACCGATGATGTAAGGAACAAGTTTATGTCCTGCGTAGCTGCAAAATATAAAATACTGCCAGGGGCGTGACAATGTTGTGAAGGGTATCGTGCTGATCATCTTAAATGATATAACCCTCACGCTGCTGTTGAATAAATGTTTACTCACATCGGTGAAATTATTTTCATAAAACATGTAATGGAATTAGAAATTAATGAAATGAATGCAAACAGATTTCTGTAAATAATTAATCTGTAAATAATAATGATTTACGTATTGAAATAACAACATAAAAAATATTGAAATTGTAATTTCATTCCATTGACGTGACAATAACGGACATCGTGACATAACACATTAGTCCAAAAACACGTTTTCGTTGCAAATAACTATTATAATAGTATCTTTATAATATAACAACGTTTCCCGTACGTGTATAACAAGCATTATACTATAAATAACACCTAAGTACATTCCTGTCTACTTGTGATCGTAAAAAATCTTTATGAATACACTTTTGTTTGTATATGCACTACAGTTTTGCAGTTATTCCCTTTTAGTTTACATTATTACATCATTTTCCCTCGCAAGCTACTGTTATTGCTATTATATAGAGCTTGAACATCGCAACGGTTTTTCTTAGAACCAAACGGACGAAGGAAATGAGCTCCGTATATTCTAATGTTTAGAACATTTTGTTATGGAATATACTTGTAGTTTTATAAAGGAATAAAATTATATTTGATATATTAATAACAACAAAAAAAAAATGTAGTTATAACGTGACTCTTTGAGTGGAACATTAATTGTCATGCATGATTCAGAAGATTTTTTTTCTCCATGTGAGAACGTTGATGATGATGATGATGCTGATAATTTAAACCGCTAGTCGTTTTAAAATATATAACAATTATAAAACACCTGAAACACATGATTTCATGATCAAAACTTACAGATGTAATCAAACGCACTTAAGAAAACAATCTTCAATAATACCAATACCAATCCTTTAACAATCACCTCTAATACAGTCTAAAACGAGACACTACAAAAAACTCCTAGTATACACGCATACCGTTATTACAGCACTTATTAAAAAAAATACTACACTTCCAAACCCAAATGTCACCGTCTGCGAGCGTCCCGAACGTGCCAAATTTATGGCACGGGCACGATAAGGGTTCGGATTATCACGTCCCTTGCACGTCCCGCGTGACACGGGAGGGATGGACAGACAAACTTAGTACCTACTTATTTGATGTGTACTTATTACGGGCTAAAGTGACGCAGAGTAAACGCCTTTGTCCAAATGACGGTATAAATCAGAGGATCTCTTGAGCTAACGTGCTCAAATATTTTTTTATAGATAGCTTAGCTTAGGGTTTTCTTTAGTTTTTTTTTATGCTCTAAAAGTTTGAAGGTTGTCTGGTATACCACATGACTTTTTTTAAAGAAAAGGTGTTTTTTCCTGAACGCCGTCTAATGTATTAAGCATCACGTCGTTCTAGATATACATACATTATTTAGTTTCTACATATTTAGATAAATGTTTCTTATATAAGTTTTAGTTATTAGTATAAGTTTCATGTGATAAAATGCAAGTTTATTGTCATACAATGGGCATAGTTCCTTGACCGACAGACATTTTGTAATTCAGTTTATACATATTATAAAAATATTCTGTTGTTATGATAAGTTCGTCATAATTTAAACTTTCAAAGCCTCAGCTGATCACAAACTGATGCAAACTTTGTACTGATTTCGAACATCAAAGCATCCTTATTCGGGCAGGTGATCATAAGGCCGGGGGCACAATAACGGCGATCTATTAATCTTACCCCCCTGGCGCTTTTGTTTAGCGGGTCATGGGAGATAAGGGTGCTATTGTCTGCACCGAGCCTTATATCTATAGCTGTCAATGTGTGTATCGAGCGTCGTCTGTGTGGGTACGATGGATCATTCATCTATTGAACTTGGTCGGAGTTAGTTTTATGGGGCGTTTTGTTAGACCCGTAATCTGATTAGGAATTATCTTTATCAAACATAATTATTAGCAGGCCTTTTCGTTTTGAGATCATCGCGTCAAAGTTCTCTTTGATGTTTGACGTTTATTGGCGATGGCAATCTTAATGTGTTTCGTTTAATTTAAATGGATGAAATTAATCCTTCGATGACTATTAATATCACAAACGAGACTCTAGATCAAGAGGTTTCGATTTCTATTTAAATGTTGGAGAAGTTTTGTTGTTTTCTTACTCATTGTTATAAATTAATATTATTGAAAAAATGCAAACGTTATTCAGGAAAATAATATTCAAGGGACTCACGCCAGCTGCCGAAAATTGAGTGTATAAACACTTTAAAATTTTAAATTTATATTTAAAATTTAAAATTAAACGAATCGAAGAACAAAAGCCGTGATTTTATAATGACATTTTAATTCAAAAAATAACTTCAAAGCAAAGTCAAAATCAAATTCAAAACTTAGTCTGTAATTACAGAACGATTAATAACAAGTCTGTAATTTAATTACAATAAAATTATATACGGCAGGCCGCTTGCGTAATTAAGGATCAATTAGATTTAATTGTGTCTACCCATGTAGTACGATATTACTGTCATATTATATCAAATGAAAATTGCAATTAACTGAGACAAATCTTTTGTGATATATTATCATTAATTTAAATCGTGTTTGATATTTTTCAAAAATACAGCGGGTAACTCATAAAAAATATTAATAAGTATTATACTGCTGATTTTATTTTCAGACATTTACATTGAACTGAGTTGCAAAATGTTTAAATTTTTTATGTTTGTGACCCGTTTGTCGTTAAAAGCTTTAATCATAATAATTATAATTAAATAAAAAATATCGAGATATTTAACAAGAATTTATCGCCTCTCAAAATAATCTTAAGTAGCAGTCCACATTAAACTACATATAAAAATATAAATTACCACAAATCACAATCAAATAAAGTATTGCCATCAAACACATAAAGAAAAACTTTATATAAAAGTAAAGTAAGGCCAAAATCACTAAGTTCGAAAAGAAGATTTATTCCCAAAGTCTAGATTTATAAACTACATAGGCCGCCTGTTTAGTATTGGTAGCGAGGCCTAGTGAAAAGCGAAGTGTTAAGCTTGCATATTAAGGAGCTCATTTCTCTTAGCCGCATAAATTATGCTTCACGGCAATGGCTCTTCAACGACGTCTATAAAGTATTAGAGAGACAGTGTTTATAAATTAGTGGACTGTCCTTTAAAGTCAGCGTGTTTGTTATGACATTTGTTTGTTCGATGGTGGAACGGATCTGTAAACATTTAACTAGTTGTCACGCTGCCGCTGTCACGTTCTTGACATGCTTTTAAATGTTGGCAGTTTTTTCGAAACATTACATTTCCCTATTGCTTATTTTTGTTGAATAACTATCAATTGAGTTGAATAAAAAAATGTGTAATTATTTGAATTGAATGTAAAATTTTGGGTGTCTTCAAATTGAACCAAGTTTTTATTCAATTGTAAAATGCGACAGACTTATTTCAATGTCTAAACCCTGAATACAATTCTTACTTGAAATTTCATACATTATTTAAGTAGTATCATCAGTCGTTTTATCCTACTCATTAGCCACAGTACATCCACTGCTGAACACAGACTTCCCAAAGCAAGAGTGTTTAGTAAAACACTTTTCCCATAATACCATGTTTATCTTAAAAGAAGTATTACAATAATACGGAAAGGCAAGGCGAATGTTTCGTTCGTCCTGTTGGCTGGCGCCCTGCCTACGTGCCCTAGAGGTGTTTACGTGTTACCCTGCAATCAGGGCGCCGTGGAGCGTGAATGTGTTATACTTGTCACCGACAAATTTGCGCGCGCCCTTAATAAATTTCACTTTGGTTTAAGTTGTAAGAGCAGAGTTTTTTTTTGGAAACTATCAAACTAGGATATTATACGAGTGTAAGCATGTAAAATTTGCCATGACCATGCCTGATCTTTTAAATTAAATATGGTCTATGTAAGTGATATGGTCCTATTGCCATACATCAATCACTATTCCAGACTCTGTGCTACTACAGATATTGTGTCCATGGGTGGCGCTGATCGCTTACCATCAGGTGACCTGTCGTTAGCCCCTTATTCTATAGAAAAACAATTAGTGTGTGTAATGGTATCATTCAGTGCCGGCGTAGGGGCCACTGACACCCCGGGCGAAAATATTGTGGCGCCCACTTGAGGGAAGCAATATCAAGTGTTAGTAGTAGTTTTTCATTTTATTGGCGCCCCCCAGACTTTGTCGCCCTGGGCCATCGGCCCATGTCGCCCCCCCCCTAACGCCGGCACTGGTATCATTCTAAGACAAAGTCAATCAAATATTGTGATTGTTAAAATTAAGAAAAAAGTCTACAAGGTTTCAGTAGAATACAATTTTCATTACACGTTTATTTATTTAAATTCGTGTAACGTTAAGATAATCGCTGCCGCCCCCTCTTATAAATTACACCGAACAATCTTGGAAGCTTACAAATGTAAACCATTTTTTTATCGAAAGTAGGCACATGAAGAGAATTTGAGTCGTTAAAGAAAATGCTCGTAAATAACATAAATAGCTCTTTTTGACGCGTTTTACTTACTCGTGTGTGAGTACTTGAATGTACCTATGTAGACATTTTCGCAATATTTAACCTGCTTTCAAAAGAATGATATTCGTAATGTATCTTTCTTTAATTCCTTTTATATTGTTTTATATCTTTAAGACAAACATGTGATTATGATGTCTAGATGTGGTAGGAATAAACATTTTAAAATGTTTTTGTAAATAGGTTCGTCTGTCTTAAATAGTGTACCTACTTATAGAAAAACTTATGTTGACTTTGAGCACTTTCTTCTTTGGGTCTATGAGATTTCAGAAGCTAGTCCATAGTTTACGCTGATGCCTTACAACCTTGTCTACATACGAGTACACAACGAAATATCTTTAAACCCGTCTTTATATTAATACGTAGACATTTCCTCAAGAATAAGTTTTGACTATAATCACATAAAATGAAATACCTTTTTTAAGGCTAAACAAAGTATTTGAGATAAGATTGATCACTTTTTGCAGGCATCGGGACTTAGAGAATTTTAGGTTATCTTCTCTGATGAATGTAGACCGGTACATTTTGACCGGTACAGTTTCTGATCGTACTGAGATGTCAAATACTACTATTTTTGCCAGGTACAACATATCTATGAGTTTTCTGTATCTGACTAGTGGTGAAATTACCTCTTAATACCGGATACAAAATAAAATATAAAAAGGATACAAAATAAAATATAAAAAACTCAATACGCTGGCCAATTCTGAAACTGACTTTTCGTGTTTAGTAATTAGACTAGGAACTAGCTTCCGAGTTTGTATTTACTTTAGCCTCCGAACCTGTAATTTTAGATCGCCCAAAAACTAAGCAAAAACAATTTGTTTATGCCCCAAAAATAATAAATCTTCCGAAACTATTTAAACGCAAACAATTTTCGACTTATCATCTAAGAAAATTAATGTTATTTTCCTTTAACCGTAATAGTTACGATTAAGTTATTACGGTACGATTAAAATCTTAGTTTAACTTGGCCTGGCCTCAAGTTGGCCACTAATAAGGCCAATTATGCCCACTTAGGTGAGCTAGATTAAAAAGAAAAACAAATATTTGTAATCTCCTCCAGTAATAGTCCACTTAAAGTGAAATGGATTAGCTTTTTAGTTTAGCCTTAATTGAAAAGTTCAAAGTTAGTCAGTTTGTACACTAATTTTTCTAGATTTTTTTCTAGATTGTAGGTTTAGAAGGTATATTGAATGTTTGCTGTTCTTTATTTATATTTAAAAACCAGATTTTACTGTATTACAAGAGTTTCTCAGCATAACTTTCGTGAGACATACTAAATTAATTATTATGTAATCGGCTCACTCACGCAACTGTCGACAGCCAACGCAGCGATTGTCGCGGAATACTGCTCTTGAATATAAGCCTCTAGCACGGCTTGAAACTAGTCGAGTTCCTCATCTGAATTATCAGGTAAAAGCGAGTGTGAAATATTATAGCTACGTACATCTCTACTCTTACTTTTGGGAATATATGGTTGGGATGCTTTTTAATGTTTAATGTTACAGTATGATATTATTATTTTGTTTATTTTCTCGTCCGTACTACAGTACATTAGAAATAACCCTTATAATAACGTAACGTAATATTTTTATTTTGTTCATCATAAAAGTTACTTCGGCCGTAAGAATTTTTTAACGTGTTTAGCCGTAAAATATTTTATGTTTACAAACTTTGTTACAGTTAAAATAAAATAACTTTTTAAATGAAACTTGTTGTTTTTTTTTAAAGAAACGAGTTGGTTAACTAAGTTACGTAACGGCTTCGTCGCATTGGCGAGGTCACCGAGTGGTAACTTAAGTTCTATTGTCGGGTGAATTTAAGTTATTTTGGAAAAAGACAATAGTGAGGGGGTATCACACAAATTACATTATTACACTATATAACATTATAAAATGTGACAGTTTGTTTGTTTGGATATTTGTTTGTCAATCAGGCTGAAACTACTAAACGGATTTTGTTGAAATTTGGTATACAGACAGGCTATGAACCGACTTGGGTGATAGATACTTTTTATCTCACAGAAATTATATCATTTATAATTGTATTTATTTACTGGTTTTTATAAGTGACGTGTCTAACAATTTTAGAATATGTTTCTGAAAATAACGATTATCTCAAAGAAAACAAATCCTTTTAGCATTTAATACTATTATATCTAGTATCTACAGTAAAAAAGCAAGCGATACTGACCGACAGATCACCCCCGTAGAAGGGGTGTATGACAAACGTCTCGTTGCCGATGTGAATGACCCCTGACACTCCGTTGCACGTGTGGAATGCTGCTGACGCCCCTGGGTAGTCCTTCACCGTGCCGTGGTAGTAGCAGTGCTCGATTTCCTGTGGACAAGAGGAGGTTTTGTGTTGTAGAGATCTGTTTAGGAAGGATATGAAATATGTCGATTAATCTGATGGTTTAGATGGAGGTTCCCTTTTCTTAAGAAGATTTTATTAGAGATACGGATTTTTTAAAAGAGTAACGATTGGACGTTCTTACTCAGTTTTCTCCATCCGAAGCTACACTTTACGTTATTCTACCTAGTTTCTTTTATTATTTCTATAGACTGTTGACTATTATTAAAAGTACCTGTTTGTTAACATTTCAAAAGATATTTATTTGGAATAAAATTAACCGGTTTTGTTTAATTCAATACCAAAACACTTCTGATAATCCTTTTTAAACCAGAATACCATGTAAAAGTAGTTTGACAGCAACACCAGCAAACAAAAGTCCTGCCATTTACGTGTTCGTTCCTTCTTCGACAAATTTAAATTAAATTTGGAAAACCGTTAACGCGTTCAAAATTGGAACTAACTCTTAAAAAAAATCGAACGCAATCCTGGCTGTCAAAACTCGTACCACAGCAAAAAAGTCCGCTTTACGCAGTGCGACAAAAATGGTTTAACTTTTTCCGTTGTTATTATCAAGCAAATTGCGTAAAAACTTGTCTACTTATCGAACAAGATTATAAATCTTCACTTTATTAAATTAGAGAAACCATATTTACAAAATATAATCGCGATACGGTGTATAAAAGGGCGGATTTTGATAAAAAGCCTTCTAAATATAGCTTGGAGTATGGTCGCAATATAAAAGTGTAGGAATTCAATAAAATATTCTTGTGGGGCAATTTCGTGCGCTGCGAGATCTCCTAATTTGTCATTCACGAGTATCGTCCTTTAACAGAAGGGAAAAAGATGCTATGTAAGTGCAGGGGCCATGACACAAGCGGTTGTAACTGACATGTTGTAGGACTTGTATAAGTCAAGAGAGAAGTATGTATTGATCGTTGTATGATAGGTTTTCTTATAAAAAAAAATGTCTAAAGTCTTGTAATTGTTTTCACAAATCATTCAATTATAACACATATAATTAGACAACTTACAGAGGCCTATATAAGTATTTTTGGAATGGTGTAAAAACAATTCTGTACAATATACGTTAGTAAAGGATACCTAAACTAAACTGTCATGTCAACCCACATGGATCAAAGCTCTTGATCCTGACTTATGGAGCATGCATCGCTAATTTCATGGCCACCACGTAAAAGCCTCACTCGCAATTAGACCGCGTTCTTTTTTTCACTCTGCAGCGAATGGAACGAATGAAAGACCGAACCGCACGCTCACAAGAAATCGAAAAGGTTTTCATTCATTCATTCATTCAATGTGAATAGTACACTCCGGGTGACGTTGTTTTGACATTCTCTTTTTGAAAACATTTTATTAATCTATTCTGAGATTAATTATCTTTTAGTTACATTTTAAGGTATTTTTGAAATAAATTTCTGTGTTCCTAAAGATTGAATTGAAAGAGAATGAACTAACTGTAAATGTATTTTCGTTAATTGAATTCTAAGAAGTTATTAAGGGCTATTTTGGGAAAAATAAAATATGATATTCATAGTTTATTTTTATCTTTATAACACTTAAAACATTATCAAACACAACATAATCGGTGCGATGGCTGGGCAAACGGCTGGCGCACAATGTATACCTGGTTGATTCCCGCACGGAACGACTCTTTGTATGATCCACAAATTGTTGTTTCGGGTCTTGGTGTGATGTGTATGTGAACTTGTATGTTTGTAAACGCACCCACGACACAAGAGAAAATTCTACAGTGGGTCGACATCTTAAAAAACCTATTAAAGCTGTATCTCCAAAAAACGAAGCACCAACATTTTTTTAAATAAGAAAAAAATAAGTATTATTTACAAAAAATAGTATTATTAAAAATATCATCATACATAATAATAAAATAATAACAGTAATGAGACGTTTCTCACTCGGGGAGCTAGTTATAGCGGAATTCTTTCTCTCGGCTCCTTGAGTATCATCAATCATTTTCAAAAGTACTCGGCGCCTTGTTTTTCTTTTCACAATATCGCCTGGGAGACATAAAAATATTCTTGGGGAACAATTGCTAAAGTGGCCAGTCATTTCATAAAAGTCTTTGGGACAGAATGATAAGTTTAGTTTTATATTAGTTCTAGTTTCGTCCTAGGAAAATAGGTGAAGTGGTTTTTTCATGTCATTGTTGTAAATTGGCATTTTATTTATCGGATAATACGTAGGTTAAGGTCGGTTGGACTATTGAATTGTTTAAGTATTGTAAGTTATAATGAGCCAGTTATAATGAAACAATGTTCGAAAACTATTTTTATATTCGGTTTGAGTTTTAAAAATGTGTAATTTTAGATTTAATGGAAATTAATGTTTAAAACACGGTTTTGTCGATATAGTAATCTGTGCCAAAAGTTTTTATTAATATCAATTATTTGTGTTTTTAAAAGTTTCCTACTATTACAAGCCCCCATTTACGGAGTAATAACGCAAATATTGCACATGTTTTAAAACCATTCTCTACCAAACTATCCCAAAAATAATTTCATGTTGTCACAGTTTCAGCGGTCTGAGAAAACATTTTGCGTCACGACCACCATTTTTCATCCCCTAAGTACTGCCGTGTAATTATCACCCCCACCCTAACCCACCACCGAAGGGGGGAGGAACCGTTTAGTAATTCTAGTGTGTCATACATCATATATGATGTTTATCGTTATAATTAACTGTATTAGTATTATGATGTATTCAGGATATTTCCTCTTCGAAGTCTTTATATGAAAAAACAAATATGACGGTAATTAATAAAATACTATGTGATTTATTATCTTATAAATAACGTTCAAAGTTGTACATGTGACTAGCATGATCATTAGACCATGCCAGTCATCATTTGTACTTGAAATTAGAGGCGTTACAAGTGCTTTGCCGGTTTTGCCGGTCTTTTGAGGGGTTAGGCATTTAAGGATTGTAATTGTAACTACGGAAGTTTCGAATATTTATTAATAGGGTAATAAAATACCGAATGTATTTTTTAATCTCGACAAAAACGGACGATATCTACATCCCCTATTATACCTACAGGAACACGTCTGAAAAGTAATCAGTAAAATTACTAAAAAAAAATCTTCCAATTTTGTCCTAATATGATTAACTTGATCATCAATTCGGCTGACAATTACGGGGATACGGGAAAAAATCCCAGAACACAACCTCCCGTGCTCGTACTAAATTAAACAAGGTGTAGGAAAATTCAATCTAATCTAAACTTCCTTCAATCTAATTTGAATTTCCTCACCTTCTCGTCTTAAACCCTCCTTGGATGGACCTCTTTAGTCCTCTTTGCTATTTATCCTAGCTCCATACTGTTGATTCACACGCTGAACTAAGATTTCATAATCAGTTTTGAAAGATACATTAATAGTTTACGAAAGTTTAACTTCACGATCATTATTTGAACCTACTGCCACTTGAACGGCTTCTACCAAGCATTAGTGGTTTGATTTATATCAAAATTTTCTCAGTACTAGTTCAGAGCCTAGAATTGTACCCAGTATATATGGTAATAGCTCTATAATAGGCTCACTCCTTAATACATTATAATCACACACTGGTAAAAAAGTGTGTGATCCATTGTATGATTACGTGTACCTCCTCCTATCCCTTAAGGGAGAGGTATGACGTTGTATTGTTTCTAACAAAAGGTGTATAAATTGGAAAATTTCACACAACACGCCTTTTGTTTTACGACTCAGTTCCTTTGTACGTAAAGTAGGCAATGGTATAGAGTTCCTAGTAATCCATCAATGCTATCAAAGACTCCATTTTTCATACAACAACTGCTAGCATAAAATAAAGGCAGGTTTCCTTGAAAAGGATTGAGTTCGTAGACTACTCTATTGAATTTTTAGTTTGCTTGTTTTATAAGATCACTTTGGGTAGAAAAACTTTGTAGGTAGGTCGATCGGTTCTCGTGAACTTTTTTATTCGATTCTATGAACTACTTTCCTTTCGTAAAAAGTCTATAGGATTTGCTTTAGCTAAACTATAACCAGGCAACTTTGGGATATTAAAACATAATTATCTACCAGTCTAGCTAACAGTCTGACCATCAATCAAGCTAAGTTCATCATTCCAAAGTTCATCATTACATTCGTATGGAAAAGACAGGACCACAACCAATATCTTTAATATGTCTCATGTCTCCATAACAGTACGCTTATTAGTTTCTCCATACCAAGATAGCTCAAAAGACAAGCTACCTCGACGTTCATAGATTCACACCGCAAATACGAAATTGCATTATCCGAGCTCACGTACTCGTACGTATCTAGTCTTGTTTGCTAAGATGCACTGCATTAAATGTAGACATTGCACTGAAATTACACGTACCACCCACACCCTCTACTAAGATCACGTAGAAACATAAGGTATGAGGTGGAAACCACACACTGCCGCATGTCCCTATCCATGAATGCTTTCAAAGTTGTCAATACCCATTGTCCTCGTACCAACTGCGCAATGGATGCCACATTTTGTAAAGGTTCGCGCTGTCATGCACAAACAAGCTTCCATGCCATTTCAAACTTTATTAAGTTAGCTATGGAGAGTAATTTCGTTTGTCGTATGCATGTGGATTCCGTCAGGTTGTGTATCAAAATAGGATTAAAGAAGGTATTCAGATTCAGCGCGTCAGGCTTGAGATAAATTCGGTTTGACGGAAATTCGGATGGAAAGTCCGTAAATTCGGAATGCACTTTGGCTGTTAAGTGTCAGTAAGTAAATTGAAGATATTATTAATTCCAACTGGCAGTACCGGGAAAGTATTCAATTATTTCAAGCTGATTTTAGATCAATTTCAATTATTTTGTAACTAGCTCCTGCTAGATATGTTGAATATTAGACACATTACTATACAAAAGATAAATACTGTATACTACTAGACACACACATACATATATACATACATACACACACAGCAGTGTACGATTTCCAGTTCACTGAGATTCTCTAGGGATGTCATTTGTGTGTAAACATCGATGTTCCGTACTCGGTACATAGTGTGGGGACTATTCAAAGGAAGGTTTTGTACTATATTTTCATAATAAACCGCTTTCTAGGAACATAGAGCGGGTACTAGGAAAGTACTGTGTAATTATGTTTCAATATTTATCATGATTTTATGTGAGCAGATTTTCCTGTGTATGAGATTTTGTCTATATTTATGTTTGTGTTCAGGAAAATTATATTTATTTCGTTCGTAGTAAGTATGCTTTGGTAGGATATATTAACATCACATGTGATGTTTAATGCTTGCTACTCAATGCGGGTTGGTCATCGAGATCTAACTGAAATAAAATGATATAAGCTCTCAAATAGATTAATTTTATTAATTAAAAGAGAAGTGACTATACTCATAAAAACAGTTTTTAAAAGAAACTCATAACAATGTGGCCGACTGTAGTTTCTCCCACAAGATGGCGCTAGTGTGAAACCTCTCGTTCTTCGCCCAATAGGGAATTAGCTAGAGTCACACTATTGGACATTCATACGTGACAACTACAGTGATTGGACAAAACAATCGCTTGCTAGATTAGCGCCATCTGGTGGGCAAAAATACGGTAGAGCCCGTTACAAGTCAAAATAATTCAATTGTAATTATTTTTTGGTAAAAATTTCAAATTACCTATTCCAGTTTCACAAAGCGTTATCCACAATGGTGTGGTCAAATATGGAGTTTCAATTCCCCTGGGGAAAGGCTGGTGATTTATCAGTAGGTAACATTTTTTACGTGGTCATAAATTATATGGGCGTTTAACTCACGGGTTCCGCATTGTAGAGTCACTGAGTTCTATTCTGTCATTCTGTTATTTATTGACCCTTAATCTTAGAATGGAATTTGAGTTTTTTTTTGGTACATGTGATTGCTATTAAAGAAATATTTGCAAATATTTTTCGTCCATATTTTTATTTTAAAAATTGTTTTTGATATAAACAGGTACTATATAAACATCTTAAAGCTCTCGTGTAAAATATGCATTTAATTTAAACTATTTAAACATTGAACTAAGGTAGTACTAAGGTCTACTTGGAACTCACAATCTCACAAAAAATCTGAACCGAAACTTAATTAAAGTAAACCTTAAAATCGTTTATAACTTTTATACCAAAGTGACTACTCACCCATCCTTAATAAACATTAGCCTTTATATAAAAAGTATCTATGTACCGTGTATATGTATATAGGTATTGTAGCCCTATATAAAAAATATAAGTACATTTATTGGTATTGCCATTCAGTACCCAAGACAATAAAAATGGATAACTTAATCGCATTCACCTTGAACTACATTCGTGTCTAGACGTTAAGCAGTTAAATAAAAATGCTATTACTATTCATAGCACGGTTTACAACTTTATTCCAAACGGGTTAAAGACTAGTTTTGCGTGTACTAAGAATGTTTTTTAAGACTATTTTCCTATGAAAGTAGTGTAGATTAGAGTCACAGGACTTTATGACATCTTAGGCTTTTTTGGTAATTTTTGGTGTTTGTTTTACAGCCTCTTTGGTGAAATGGTTACAATTCCATTAATTAGGTTAATAGGAGACTGGGATGGTACTTAAGAAAAATTGCTACATGGGTTGGCGCAGAGGCTGTGGAAAATGTCACTGGTTTGATTCTTGCACGGAACAAGTATTTGTGTTATTCACAAAATGTTATTCCATGGTCTAAGTTTGTAAACGCACCTATGATACAGTAGAAAATCTTAGTGAGAGAGCCATTAAAAAAAGTCCCTACGCCGTTGACCCCATAGGTAGTAGTTTTACAGCGATACTCAGAATCATTTAATGATTACTTAACCCACTCCTTAGCAATAGTTTATTAAATTACTTTGAGCGTGGCAGTTAATCAGAAAACAATCAAGTTCTCTCGTTTTTTTTTTTAAATCTATTGATTTGAAACTGGCCGTATTGTTGTTTCATAGGAATTGGTTTTTAAAAGGCCTACATAATCATTTTAGTGGGACACAGAATTTGAAATTTGAATTCTATTTTACCAACGTATTGTTTTACTTTTATAATTGGAATTCTATTTAGGTTTTGAAATGGAGTATCGTTTGATAGAAAACTTTTTGCATGTGATTGTTTTTGTATGTGTTTGAATAAAAAACGAAAAGCATTTTGTTTGACCAAAAAAGTCAGAAGTATTTTGTTATTTAAATAGCACATGAAACTTATGCTGTACAAGAAGTTATGCTCTATATAATACATAATTTAGGCTTGAGAATTTGAAGTTAGGTTTCAGTTTTCCGAAGCTGCGGTCTACCTGACGGATTACCGGGACTCCGGCCCAAAAAGCAGAAAGGAGTGGATAGTCAGTAAGAGTCACATTCCCTCGCGCTTAACCCAAGTCGGGAAAATCATTGAATTAATTTCCCCTCTCAAAAAAAGAGTCCTAGATTTTATCTAAGGTCAATCTTTATCCTTCTGATAACCTGGGAAATAATTACCTATATATTTTCCAAATAACATAATGTTTTAAAACGTGTACCCAAAATCTGTTTTAAACCTACATACATAGCAACGTTAGTACGTAAAAAACCCATACAAACGACAGGATTAACACAGCGAGAGACTGAACCGCATCCATTCGATAACTTCCAACCGATCAACCCGGGCGATACAGTTTTACGAGTGCCTTATCTATCGAACGTTTGCATAGAAAAATGCCGGTTTCTAAGCCGTTTCCCTCCGCAGATGTAGGAGTTACTACTCTCAGATGTTGCCCCGATCGATAGCTGTGAATGGAGACTTTTTAACATGTTTACCGTGTTTTCTAAACTGGTGGACAAGTTGCTTTTGTCATTCTGTGTTTTTGAGGATGATAAAGTACCATTTTTGATAATGTAAAGCTTACCTTCGAAAATACTAAATTACAATTATCGAGGTAAATCAAACTTAATAAATTCAAAACAGGAAAACAACAAATAAATCCGAATCATTTATATATAGGTACCCAACAAACTCGATCTTTAATAAGAAAACGATCCGTTCCTTCATTAATTCCTTATTGAAGCACGAAACAAAAGAGAGAGAGAAAAAGAAAAAATAAAACAAAATCGAATCCAATTCGCCTCCAAACTCAGAAGTCCAAGATTATCTTTTTGCCAAAGCGCTGATTAATCCGGGACATTATCATGTACCGTTTGAAAAACTGCTAAACGAGCATCTCGGTTCATCCTCCCGGTTCATCCGGCTGGTTCCTCCTGTTATGCAATCGATTTGTCCTCACGGCGGCCGGGTGCCGGCTATTTACCCGGGTCCCGGCCACCCGGGCACGGCTTGTCCCGGCTTTAATTAAACTCCGCACTAAGTCGAAGCGATAGCATTGCCTACGTTTAATTGCAACACCGGATTGCGTTCTGTTTTTTTAAGCTATGTGATATTAGCGTGCTGTTTTGTTTTACTTATCTTTCTGCCGTTTGTTTAGTGGCTTGTGCTCGTGTTTATTTTTGGCGTATGCGTGCTGTGGCTCGGTGGCTTGTTGGAGTTATAATAACAGTTAGATCGGACAGACTTCGTACTGTGTCGGAATCAATTAGCCATTTCATGTGATATGATTTCATTATAAAGATGAAAGGCTTTGTTTTAATGGATAAGTTTTTTATTAATTATGAGATCAATAAGGCATAGTATTAGTCTCTATTTCAAAAAACAACTTAAAGACCACAGACGCATCTGTAGACGATTTCCAATTAAACTAAAGCGAAAATAACTAGACCGATCCATCTTATCAATTAAGTTTAGTAACCAATTCTCGCTGGGAGATCTTACCTGTCAGATGTTCCAACTTGCTCCATTCATCAGTTATACAATTAAAATATTGGAGAATCACTTTTAATTGAGTTTTGCGAAAATTTCATGACTCACTGTAGATTAAGATTGGGCGGGCAACGATTGTTTTTCGATAATTCTCGAATGTTCTTTCGGAAAGGGTGCGCTCATTCGGGATTTTATTAAATCTCAGAGTTTCTGATGTTAGATTAAATTCGAGTTTGATTAAAACTGTGCGTAGGGTGACCACGGGTCGTAGTTGTAGGTTAAGTGGCTTGTTAATTTTAGGACAGATGTTTTGAAAACTAAACTAGATCATTTGTATTCATTGAACTTTTGTAGAGCAGATTAGATGAAATTAACTTTTGATTGCTGTGTAAAGAATATTCTTCTATATACGACAGCTGCTACATATTTTATTGCATTGAATGAAATACATTTTGTTTAGAAGAAAATATGACTTATCTGGACTGAATTGTCCCAGGACTATGTTAAATGTTGGCAACTGTATAATCGTGTGGGCTTGTAATATTGAGTCGGGTTAAGGACTCTTAAGAATTTTCAACGTCCATTAAGAAAGAAAGTAATACGCAGTTAATATTAGTCTTAATGATGTATTTTGAAATTTATTAATGGTACGGTAGGTACTAAATAATTAACGAATATCCACATCTGCATTGATGTGATCGTTGTTTTCACGTGAGTTTTCTGTGAGGCCGTGGTATTACTCCGGTTGAGTCGGCCCATTCGTGCCGAAGCATGGCCTGTCTACTCAAATAGGCTTTAAAAAGTCAAGAAAAAATACTAAAACAAACCATAAAACCTGAAACAAAAATACTAAAACCAAAAACATAAACAATAAAATTAAATCTCAAACAATTATATCCAGAGCAAACAACAAGATTGAGACATGATAATTAAAAATTTTCACATCGACACTTAAGCTTCTAAAAGGCGTGGAGCAATTGAAATTAAACAGTGACTGTTTTAACTTAGAATTGTTAAACAAAGAGCTTGTTACAACTTGGATATAACTTGGCACTTAACTCGAATAGTCGACGGTAAGCCGACGGTCTCACTGCTAGCGGGGCAATACTGGAATTATTTTGTTTGGAAAAAATCTTGTGAGCAAAACTTGGTTAAATACCAAGTGAATTCAGTTAGGTATTAAAATCGGCTGTGATAGGAATACCCCATAGGTGTTATAAAGATCTTTGGCTTTACTGACAAACTGATTAACGGACGAACTATTTTGACATTTCAAATCTACTTGTATGTGGATTAAGTAATGAAAAAAGTACGGTACCTATAGTAGTTGATATCAAAAAACCTAGTTACTGCATGGTATTTCAAATTCAAAGTACCTATCAATTAAGTGTTAAATGTTACATACGTGCATACATTTTGTTAAATATTCACTAGCTTATAATAAGCTTGATAAATACCTACTTAATTAAGCACATTTTTAAGTAATCTGCCTTCTCATGGTCGATCAACAAGCTGCTAGACTTAAGAAAAACTCCCCTGGCCTCGTGCTCGCCGGAGGATGGAACAAGACCTTCAAGTGAAGGAAATGTTCAGAATAAATATAAGGTACGGAGCAGAAATAGACATCAAGGACGACAGACCTCTCTCTGTGACGCTTGTCCTGTTTCCAATGGTATGTTGGATATCTGACCTTGTGACGTTTAGAATAAGTATTGTTTTTCAGTGACCTGATGTTTCTGTTTTAAAATGGAACTTTTAGTTGTCATTACTTTTTAGTAAAAAATAGCTAGTGTTAATAAAGTCTATTTCTATAGATTGAGAGATAGCTTACTGCAATTTATGCCAAAACGTTTGTATGCCTATATGTAGAGTAAAACATGTGGAATATGAGGGAAAACAGATCATGGTGCTTTTTAAAGACAATGTTCTTGAGGTTAACGCGAACAAAGCAATGTGAATTGTCCTAGATCCCAATAAACTTTTATCAAATAAACAGTAGTACAACTAAAACAGAATTTTGGCACAGAATCTAGCCCATAATTAGCGGAGTTCTCATACAACATAAAATGTAGTTACACTAACAAGCCAATTTGAGAACTAGATTAATTAAACCTAACTTGCATTGTTCTATGACCTAAAACATGAGTATATTAGGAAAGCTATTTGTTAACTGTAATATTATTATTCAAATTTTGGATCACACTAATATTATCAATGTGAAATTTTATTTGTTTGAATGTTTGTCCGTCAATCACGCTGAAATTACTGAAGAGATTTTGATGAAATTTAGTATACAGACAGGTATTAAGCTAACTTGGGCAATAGGATACTTTTTAACCTACAGGAACGTGAGCGAAGTTGCTGGCAGAAGCTAGTTTATAGACGTCTCAAATAATATGTTACTGAGCTTAATTTTTAGCCCTTTACATTCAGGCATTAATGGCATACATATACCTTATATGGATAGGCAGATATGAAGATAATCCAGCTACATTGGCAGATTACTTATATCGTCTCTCCACGTATACCCAAAGATTGATAATATGGATTTCAGGATGCCATAAAAGTATGTATAACATTCATAACATAGGCAACTGCCAAACATATATCCATTTTTACCAATGACCACAGTTCACGTCTTTTGAGAAAAACAACCATAGTACGTAACCTACTACGTTATTTTCGCTATACCCGCAAAATGTTGACTCTAATACCGCAGTCTTTCGTGTCGGCTCAGCCAAAACACACCAATAAAGCGTTCATTAGTCAAATGAAATTCAATTTCCCGACAATAATAATGCTCTTCTTATTATTTTGCTGTCGTTTCGTTTACCAGGACGTTGACCCCGACCGGAGACTTCATAGCTAGTGCTACTTAAGCTAAAATCCGTTACAATTTGATGGTCCTCGAGAATTGTTAGCTACAATTTGTTTTTGTGAAGATTTTGTTGAATTTGTCACTTTTGAGATGAAATTAAATTATATTGTTGTTGGGGAGGGTTTTAGATTGCTCGTCTATTTTTAGTTGTGGACTGTGGAGAGAGGGCAAGTTAATTTACGGTTATCACGTAGATTGACTGTTTTGATATGATAAGATTTTGAAGAACATAAAGTTTTTGGTCTCACTTGCGTATATCTTCAGCATCAAATATGTATTTCCAAAAGCTAGTGTTTCATATTTTCTTTAAACTGTATGTGAGAATAGCATACTATATAACTAGGAACAACTTGGTTATGTAAGCAGTAAGGAAGAAGTTTAAATACGAAGTCAAAATATGTTAAAGACAACAAAGTTTAAAACTTTGTGTAACGACGTGATGTTATTTCTAACAATCATGTAATGTTATTTCCATCAGCGCTTGTTTTCAAGGACGACCTCGCAAACTACTTTAAAATATTCCCTCCTTGTAATAGTTGCGTTCAAAAGTTCCGCAAACATAATAAATGTTAAGGAACCTCCGCCTCTAGCACTAAAACAAAGAAGTAGACAAACAACCTTTAACAGAACCAATATTCTAACATTAGAGGTACGTTTTACTGTAAAAAAAGGAAAATTCATTCCAAAAATATTCCTTCCTTGGCAAATATATCGGGAATTCTAATTTCACGCATTTCCTTCGCGGGTGGGGGTTTGATCCCACAATAAGAAAGTTGTATAAAGTAGGGGGAAAGATTCTGTAATATTTTTCCGGGTCCTCTGAATAGGATGCAAGGATTTGTCAGCTTGGTCCACCTCAATAGGCGGCTTTACGTTTGATATTATAAGAAAAATACTGTTCGTACGACCAAGGAGTTGCTACAGACAGATTTGCTCTTTGGTTGGTAGAGCATTCTTTTTAAATCTGATTTGAAACATGGCGCGAACTTGTTCTATTTTCGAAGCATATATCAATATGCGTTGGTCGTGGCGGTTCAAGGCCTAGATGATAGTAAATAGTCTCTTTTTGTACGTGCCACTACATGTGATACAGGGATTAGATTTGTGAGCAGAAAAAGGTCACGGTCTCTTCGCAAGAAAATGTTATATTGTAGGCAAACAAGATTGTTTAAATAGTTTGTTCGTGATTTAGAAGTTTGCTGTGGGCCATGATTTATTGTGATAGCGATCAGAAATAAAATACACATTTTTATAGAGGTTCTATTTTATTCGCAGGGCTAAAGAAGATTCGGATTCTAATGGCAGACTAATATTTTTTATTACAAGAGTTATTTCTTTATGTCGCATTATTTAGAGTTATACAGTAGACGATACGATAAAAAGGGTGTATTTTCTATACAATATAAACGAGAAATCAAGCAAAAAGATAAGTAGAAGCTCCCTTTTATTCAGACAAAGTCGCGAGCGAGCAGCAAGTGTGCGACAAATTCCCAGCGATTTTGTTATCGTTCACCAAACTTCTCGATTCGTATTCGCGTACATTTTGTTGGTGGAAAGAACAAAATATTCAGCCAAGCATTTCTGTGGCACAAATCTTGTTGAATTCCACCGATATTCCTATCTTTTGTGCGAGACGGTGTTTTTATTTCGCTGTAAAATAAATAGTATAATTTTCGCTTACATCTTTATTTCGTTTGTGTGTTGTACGTTGTACTGTAACGTATTTGGAATTTCGTCTTTTGTATTTACTTGTGCTGGTTGTAAAAAGGCAAATAACCTGGCGAGATTGCCGGAGGAATCACAGCGTGTAGCTGTACGTACATCGTACACGATGTGTACTGCGTTGTGACTCGGATCTTTCTTTTGTTCCACGGGAAATATATTTTCTTCGTCTCGCGGTTTCTATGCTGGATTTCAAATTACATTGGTATCCGTTTATTTTACTATTAAGCCAATCATATTTAGAGATTTAAAATAACATAAAGGTCTACTGAATCAGAATACGCTTTACTATTTCTGTAAATACTGTTCAGGTAACTTGAAATCAGCTCCTACTCAGTTTGCAGTAAATAGACGAGACGTACAATGATACCCCGCAGAGCTAAAACACAGGATGTTCAAGCATCGTTTGATTGAGCGTCCACTTACAACTTTGTATCCGACTCGGTTGCAACGTACTAAGTTTGCAATTACAGAAAACTGCACTATTTTATCTTAAGTGCAGTTTTCTTGCAAGTTTACTGGGGGAAACAATTCATTCGCTGCCCACTTAATCTCAGAGTTGAAACTGTCTGCGAATCGCCGACACTGTTTAAGAAGTTTTGATATAAATCCGCGGCACGGCGCCGCCCAAGTCCGCGGCACATCGGTAGTGTGACGAGGGAAGTCAGCATTTATGACGTGGATACTATCCGAGATTTCACTCATAACGACTGACCACACAACTTTTGTCGAATTCTTCATTAAACAGCAAATACCAAGGACGGACAAAAAAAGACTGAATTCACGAAACGAATCAACCAGTAACAGTCAACTTAAAAATCAAAATCCCTTTAAAAATGAAATCGATTAATTCTGATATTTAAACGCAACTTTTTTCCTCGACCATAGCTATGGCCAAAAAAGCTAGCTCGGACAAAAATAGACGTACTTCAATGTCGCCAGTTGCAGAGAGATTGGCACCATTCACTGTGCCGACACCCAGCACTGAAATCCTGGCACTTTTCACTTTTACACTTCTATTCATTAAAAAAAATGTTTTTAGTTTTTACTGGGTATTCAACTGGCTGGTATCTAGTGTTGAATTCGAACTGGGAATGACAAAAAGTGTATCAGCTGTCATTTTAACACGTCCCACAAAAGGAAGGTGTGGTTAAAATGGCGGACGATATCTATGTAGGTATTTTGGCTGAATATATTTTAGCTATTTATTTACTTACAGTTATATATTACTTTTCTGTTTCTGTTTCGAAAGTCCGATCTCCTTACGACGATATAAAGCTATAAAAATGGTTTTGCAAATAAAGGATAATTTTTGATTCCCATACGTTTTCGCCTTTCATTTAGTTCACCTCTAAAGTGTAATTTAGAGATATTTTATGTATTGACACTATCTCTTCATCAAGGTTCGGTTTTGTAATTAATATTTGATTATAGTACAACGCCGCTTCACTACACAAATTCACATTCACATACAGGTACTTTTGAAATGTCAAAATAGAATTGTCCGCCAATGAAGCTGGATACTAATTCCCAAATATTGATTCCAAGAGGTAAACACTCATATCTATCTCATCTAGGAATAGTAGTAGGTGATATGTTACCATAGGTAATATATAGGATGATTTGTTAATAGCACGATCTCTTATAGGGTTATAGAACATATAATTTCCAATATTTTTGTCGAACAAAGGGATAGGCAGAAATGAAAAGTAAATATTTTATTAACTATGTACACTCTGCATATATCTTTCCACGCCCCATTTCTAGTTAGCTATGTATATTTGCGAACCATGTTGTTTTTCATTTTCATTTGAACTGAACTAAAATTGGATCCAGTCAAATATTTGCAGTCAAAAATAACCTCTATGTTACCATGAAAATGTAGATACGTCGCTATTTTCAGTGAAATTCAACTATTTCCACTGAAACTTTCGATATTGCTTTGGTTTCAGTAAATACTATGGCCGTTTCAAACATTTTAGTTAATATTCTGATTCCGAGAAGTGATGTATAATAGTATAGTACTATGTATAATATTTTTAGTATACATAAGTTATTTTTGAAAACTGTCATTTAGATATATGTATAATTACTATGTATATAAAAGTTGTATTTATTACTAAAATCTGACTAAAAACCTAAATTATTGCTCCAGTACTTACGAACTTCTTGCGTGAAGAAGGTTCTTAAATTCTTTATCTGTACTGACCAATATTTACGTTATATATTAGAAGAAATACTTACAGTTCTGATGTCGCTCTCGGCACCATTTGCTAAGTACTGTGTTTGTTTTAGATTGGGCGCTAGCAGTTGCCTGTGGACAAAAGAGAAAAACAATTTTAATACAATCAACAATACTTTTGATAATATTTTTTCCATGAAGAGTTCCATTATTGGTTACACGAACATTGTAATTATATAATATTTTCTTCGAACTGACAAAGAATTCGTGTTTCTAGAGAAAGAAACCTAAACATTGAATACTTTTTTTACTCACACCTTAAAGGGGTAGGCAGTGGTACATATTGGGACATGTAATGCCATTGCACAACGTATGTTCACTCACTTTTCACCATTAGTGTTATAAGACTAATGTAGTAGGGGATGAGCCTATTGCCATATACTGAGCACAACTCCTCCTCACAAACTGCTGAGAAACCCATTAATACTTTGCTCAACCCGAGAATCGAACTCGAGACCCCTTATGATAGTTTAGATGGGTTACTTAATAACATAAAATAAATAGTTTAAAAACAATGCCCCTTCCTACATTAACGACGTCACAAACACCAACAAAAACGTGGACCCCAACAACATAATACTAGCTTCACACAGTCGGTTAGCTGATTACTTTAATTTGTAGGGAAGCACTTTTTGTTATAATTTGTTGGCCGACGCAAAAGTTTTCGGTTTTTGGCGCCAGTTTACGACCATCCCTAACTGTGCCATACTCGGCTATATATACAGGCCTGTTTCGATTTTGGTTAAGTATGGATCTTTATGAATAGTGGAGGGTTTTGGCAGACCAAGTGATTATGGCCCTTGCCTGTATATCGTAGAATAACGAGCTAATTTATAGCCCATTAGAGGATTTGCATATGGCACCATGTTAATGGGGTGTGTCCTAAAGTTTATACTTTTGTTTATGAGGTACGAGCATGTCTTTAAATAGTGGTGAACATAATTTGACACTAAGCATAATAAGTGACATTTTCCTTGCAATTTATTCTCGCGATTACTTTTAAAAGTAACGTTTGTTTTTCTTTGTTTTCTTAGAGTTTGAGTTGAATTGCTTCTCTAGATATCGTTTAAGATAAAACTGATTTAAGTTAGGCATGGTTGTACGTTTGACTTCTTAACAGTGTCAGTAGGTAACACGTTTCCATTTTAAAAACATTTAGCATAATGCTTAGTTACTATGCTATTAAAACTTTCAAAACCTATTCAACATAACCCCAAAATTAATCAAACATTTACAATGAAATTCAAAGTCAATTTTACAAACAAATTGAAAACCGTTGACCGAGAGTCCTAACCGAATGGATTCACTTAATCGAACATTACAAATAGTAGGTCTAAAACTAAACTAAGCCATAGCTTGTCAAATAGTATTTCAAAGCGGTATTAATGAAGTCCAAAGCGTTTGAGTTTAAATGTGATTATTGTGCGCCTTTGTTTCCCGCCCTGCGATCAGCTGTGATTGAGCGGCCATGTTGGATTTAGACGTTTTGTGTAGATGGCGCTGTTTCGCTACTGTATTTGTGACGTTGTGTATTTTAGATTGTCAATAGTCAAACGTGACGCGATAGGGTTTAGTGATCTCTCTAGTGATAGATTATTGTGCGAAAATCTGCTATGAATGCAGGATTAGTCTGATAATAAATGAGAAAGATTTATGTAGAGGTTGTTATAAAATACTAAGGACTTGTTTCACAATGTCTGGATAGCCGCTATGTATCAGATAACTTTGAATTATGAACGTAATTTGTATGCACTATCTGTCACATAAGTTTATCGGGCACTTATATGAAGGTAGTGAAGTAGGCACTTAGTTTATTTTGTTAGTATTAGACTTGCACTTGTGTCCTGATTTTTAGTAAAATTAAATTAAACACAAATAATACGGAATGCGATATCTTGTGTCTTTTATAAAAAACACTATTACTGTATAAAAGCTAACAGTACCAAAAAAAAAAACAATGTAACATCAGAAATATCTGGAATATTTCTGTTCGTTATAATAAATTGAGAACAAAATGTTAAGCGATTCCACCTTTATAAGCTACTTAAGTGTAATTATACATTTTATGTGTAAAATTGACACAATAATCTCCTTTTTCGATCTCATTAAGTACGATGTTCGGAGCAGTATGTGTAAATTCTTTTTGAACGATCTGACACTGACGTGATGATGTAAATTAACGAAAATTGTGAGCTAATTAACGGGACGGGGTTAATTAAAGGTATTTATAAAGTGAAGTGGGTGTGAATGTGTTCTCCATTGTTGTGCAGTGTTTGTGGGTGGGTTGGTAGTAAATAGTTGCCAGGTATGTTGTTAGTTAAAAGTATTCGTTAGTTATTAACGCTTCTGTAAAAAGACGAGATCTTTTTTTTACGGGTGTAGTTATCCAAATTCTTCTCCCGCCTTCGGTGAGATGAGAGGCAGTATCAGACTCTTACTGATAAAAAAACACCCCGTTCCTACTCCTATTGCAATCTATGCAATCCACAGCTCCAAAAAATGAGATCCGAGTTTTGATTTCCCGGTTACAATAAGTGTTATGGGAATGGGTAAATATGTGTAAAACTCCTAATATGCAAGATGTGTGGTGTATAATACGATTCCAATTTTACTAATTTCTAGTAAAAGCTACCTCTATTCTCAAATTCTAATAATAATGAAATTATTTCCACATCCATGTTCTACAAAACACCAATAATTTAATTATCTCCCAGTAAATACTTTACTCGAGAAATTGAGGCCAAGTAACAAGTAACAAGAGCAACAAGACAATCACGTAATTCTCAAAATTCCCACAACACCAACTTCCTTGAACGGGGCTCAGGAGAAAATCGTTTGTCTTATAGAAAACATAATTGAAAATCGTAATTTCCGCCTAAGAGCAGGCGCCTTTAATAATAAAATCTGAACACGCGACAAAGCCATACAAACTGAATCTTGAGAAGAACAAACTCATTGTATGATTTAATTTATCCGTCAGAAACATAAATAAAAACTTCATGCATGTAAACAGGTTGGGAACTTCATATTTATGAAACGTGCTTAGCTAAGTAGGGTGCGACGACGTGAGATATTAAAAAGTTAGGTTTTTCGCATCAAAATATTTATTAAATTCCATATCGTGTTAGTGAATTTTTCATGTTGGCTGGTTCTCTTTTTTTAAGTTAAAATATAGCAATTTTGCAGTTAGTTACAGGTATATATGTATATGATACAAACGCCAGAGCATATTAACTTGTCGGTTATTGCAATTCATTCTCGTGATTTTAATATTAATTTTCTATCACAGTTATATACATATAAAATATTTATTGGAACAAAATATTTATTATTTCGTTACAGCCAAATAAAAAATACTGTATCGCAGCCATTAGCGCCTACCTCCAAGAATTTCACAATAGATCTTTTAGTTCTAAAATAGGCTTCACACCTATCAAACACAGTATCTATCTGCACTAAAATGAGCTATTTGGCTAGAACAGGAATGATTGTCAATAGAACGCGCCGTGAGCCGTGTGCAGCGCTCCACTGCACGTGTCCCATAGCAAACATCGACACTACATTATTGTATCCTTGTTACTGAAGCCCTATTTATGCTGAATACGTAGATATTACATGCCTTTGTCTAGTATTTGAAGGATTTATTATAGGAAACTTTGAATATTTAGAGTTCAAGATTCTGTGAATCGTTTGTTTAGTGTGAGAGAAAATGCATGGTTTGCAATTTGAGAAGGGATTATTGTGTTATTCTATGTCCCATTTGTATTGGTCATAGTCTCCCCCACAACAGTAGACTCTATATCATAATGTTTTTGTGATACTTAGGTAATTAGGCCTCCGGTAACCACACTCACACAACGCAAGCGTTGTTTCACGTCGGTTTTCTGTGAGGCCGTGGTATTACTCCGGTCGAACCGGCCCATTCGTGCCGAAGCATGGCTCTCCCACACTAGTATTTACTATTTCTGACCTACCCCTTAAGGGAATAACGTTTGTTGACGTCACATCAATGCCATATAGCGCCACAGTGTAACCACATGCATGGCAGTACGCATGCAACCGTGCAGACCGTGCGCTGTGCACTGAACCGTCGCGTGTTAGTCTGTGGCGAGGTGCTGTGTACTTGTGAACGAGCTGTTTGCCTATGAAATACCCTCGGAATTGCGAATACTAAGCCGCGCTAGTTTCATAGGATACCACTAGTGATTTTCGCTGAAAGGAATAGGACTGAGAAGTGCACGTCCGAATATTGGCTTTGGTGTTTAATGGACTGTTAACGCTTAGACCTTGTTTTTGAGAAAAGTTCGTGATTTATATTTATTTATTTATTATTTACAGAATAGAGCGGCACAATAACCAATTCCAGTACTCAATAAATTTAAAAACTAAAAGAAATATATCTAAGTTTAGTTTATATTTAGACAATTAATATTAGATCATCCTCTTTCGCAAAACTTTAAGAATTCCAACAAAAATAATCTTCTTACACTCGAAAACATGTCACACGCCACGTGCCAATCTTTGAATCCAAGAATCGGTTTAATAGATTCATTGTGCGCGGTAACGAAGACTCTGCTCTACATAACTGTTCTAGTACTTGAAAAAATAGTGTAAATAGTGTAAAATATTGTGTAAATATATTGTTCTTTCAATTTTATACTCTGTCATCTTTATCCTCATCATCGTAACAAACTTCAAAGCGTCGAAACAACAACTATTTGCTCTTTACAAGCGTTCCCGTGATGACAGGCGCTTGAAAACAACACCTTATATATTATGCAACTTCTTCTCAACTCATAATCCATCACTCCATTTTCAGAGCACAATTCCTTGGTACTTTATTATACCCTTCCCTTATTACACCATCATTTTAACATCCCATAATGTTAGCCCATTAAACTGGCGCGAAGCAACTTACACACAAATCACTGCAAAAACAAGAAAGTAATAAAGCACGCATTTTACGACACATGCGAACGACGCGACCGAAGCGACGCGGTAAACAATTTTCGACAACATATTTTTCGTGTATAGCAAAATGTAGGTGCTTCAGATGATGCGGCGCAAGTTGGCGGTGAGTAGCGGGTTTGAAGTATTGTCTTTTATATGACACTTTCTGATGTTAATGAGTGTGATGGTTTTTTGGTCACATATTAAAGCATGTTAACACATTAAGCAATCTGTATTGAAGTAAATATGTAAATAAAATATTAGTGACTTCAGAAAGTGATCTCTAATTAAGATAACCATACATTCTTCTGTAGCAGTCTTAAGAATTCTCAGATCTGCATTTATCAAAAGAAAAATAAAGCGTTAACAAGTTCAATGACCAAAATTGTCACTAATTTTATACCCGCTATCTCTTACACTTGTACCTTGTACCGTCGAGCTTGTCATACATATTTCACGTATTCCGCCCTCGTCGGAGGCCGCCGGAGGGATGCATAAGGTACGGAAATCGCTAAATTGATGCCCAATGTAAATGGTTTGAGGCGATTTTTTTAAACTTATGACGTCATATCCGTACGTTAGTCTTCGATTTGTGTTCGGGGAACGGCGCCATTTTGTTCGTAACGCAGTTTGTTATGATAGATTTCATTGGCTGTCGAGAAATTGGTTTTATTGGTCGACGAATGACGACACGTGTGTGTGATTTCGTCGTTGAGGTTTTTGTTCTTTAGTTGGGTGTGAATTTGAATAAATTATAGAAATGTTTCATTAATTAGTTTTACACTAATTAGTCAATATTGATTTTTAATCATTATGGAATAGATTGAATAATTATGTGAATAACAGTATATTTTTTATCTTGAACAACAATCAATATTTTTAATCTAAATTCTATTCAACATCTAAAGTGGTACTTCATTATAATAATCATGCAACGTGTCGAGGGTTGAGTCCTGCACGTAACGTACGTCCCGTACTTTATGTGATCTGCAGATTTTTGTTCCGGATCTGGATATCATCCCCGCGATACAGGAGAAAAATCTAATGTTGGGAGACAGGAGAAAAAAAAAACAAAATCATTTCGACCACTAAATTTGATGCGTTTTCTCCGAAAATGAAATGACTTTCCCAAATCCTACTAAGTGTCGTGTATGAAAAACGATGCATTTAATTTCTCACCTTCGCGTCGGCAATAAAGAATAGAGGAAAGTGGTTTATAAGGAAAAGTAATGTCCTCGTGTTAGTATAAATCTCAGTTTTGGAGGTTAGTTTGTGGCGGCCATGTTGAATCGTTTTGTTTGTGAACAAGTTAAGTGATAGGACGGTTTGTAAATTAGATTTTTGCTGAGATTTTTCCTGTGTGTAATATTTTTTTTTTGTTGTGAAAGTTTTGTTAGTCTAGCTGTAACTGTAGTTGTTCATTTTAGTTTTGGTTTTTTATGATACTGACAGATTGGTAAACGGAGATAAAAGGTGGAATGTAATAATGAGGATGTGTCAAATTAATAAGTAGTTATGTACTTAATTCAAAGACAAATCACTTAACAAATCAATTTATTATACTACCAATTATTCAAACAAACAACTTAAAATAAACTTAATATTAATCAGCATAAAATTCAAAATCAATATTCATCTATCTTGTGGATTTTGTGTCAGTAGATGAGTATATAATGATGTATATAGAGTTGATATCACGTACCAACGTCTGTGGCTTGCAACGAGCGGTTTTAGCGAACGTCAGCAAGCGCCTTTTGAATAATGATAGGTCGGGCCGAAGGAATGTGTGGTATACTGTGTATGTTTCAGATAGATAAGTATTTGATAGCATATTTAGACCTTCACATTATAACCTAGAAGTCAGGTCATGTTGATTGAAGTGCCGCGCAATAGAGGTCAAGTCTGTTGCTATATACGACGTAATTTGGCACTTTGTAATATTTCTAAACATGGAAATCGAAACAATGGGTTGACTCTAGATTAATGCAAGTCTTTTTATAAACAACAGCAAAAGGAAGACAATACACACCAACACCATGGTATAATTACAAAGATTTCTTTTTAATCACTGATGGACAAAATGAAAACAAAATAAAAAAGATGAAAAGTCAAAACAGTACATGTAGCGTAATTAAAATCCAATGTGCTCCGTCTTTTATTTTTACTCCACAACATCTCGACAACAGTTGACTCGCAACTTTCTTTGACAAAAGACTATAAAGTACTCATATTCAAAAGCACCTGCCGCGCACGCCCCCTCGCACACAAAGCAGGAATTACATAAAGAAACAAATCAAAGAAAAAACAGAGAAAAAAAGGAAAACAAAAAATACTTATTCCTTAACCAACTTTTATTAAAAGATGACGACGACGTGAAAAAATCACAGCCGAAAATTCCCGAGTGGTGTCCCAATCAGGTGAACAGGAAACTTTTCCTACGGCACCGCGGAAGTAGGAAAAAAGGGGGAGGGTATTTTTTTTCCTTCTAAAAAAACTCCCGTTGAAAACACCTCTAAATGTGTATGGGACGAAGTTTCGCGACTTGGCGTAACTTGTCCGACTTGGCGAAGGTAATCAGTTAAGTAAATACTCAGTTAGGTGACGATTGTCGGGAAATTTTCAGCCGACGAAAGTTTTTTAGTGACCAACGAAGGTGTTTGTCGTTTATTTTCGACTTTATTTCATTAACGAGTTTCGTGACGAGTCTATTTCGGTGCGACTAATGTTGTAGACTGTTTGTATTGTTGTTCACAATTAAACTATTGTTAGTACGTTTATTTAATACCTTTGCTGTGTACACAAATACACAGTAATAAATAGAGAATTCCTATTTTTTCTTTTAAGTATCTATATATGTATGACTGTGTTATATTTATGAACTAGCTTTCAATAAGTATTTTTAAAGGAATTTATCAAAATCCTTTCTTAGAGGATGCCTACATCACAACATTTACCTGCATGCCAAATATCAGCCCGATCGGTCCTACACGGACAAACATAAATGGATTAAAGTGTAACTAAAAACACATTTACATAAAAACAGATCTCTTATATATATGTATTAAACATCAACATAATGTACCTACATATGTACAGAATATTCACATACACGAAAAAAAATATAACGATACAATTCAAAATTGACCCTTCACCGTTCTCACATCAAAAATAACGTTTCGATGGGATCTCTCAAATCGCATCAGTTACGCTTTACCTAAACCCCTCTGGTAATACTTATTGACACGTACACGATCATTGACAAAATGCTTGCTTGGCTTAAAAATCCAGAGAACTGGCGAGCGAAAACAGTTTTGGAGCACCTACATATAAAAATGTACTCTGACTTCTGAATAATAAGGTAGGTTGTCCAGTTGGAGATATAAAATATAAAACGTTTATTGATTTAAAATCATAAAAAGAGCATAACCCTCCTTCTGGCGCAGTCGGGTAAAAAGAGTGCTATTAAGTTTAGTGATCGTTGAAATCAAAGTTAACTTAAAAATTGTATTAATACGTATTGATACGCGGTAATAGTTTTTATCATTAGGCTAATACCTACTTTTGCTATTATAGACAACTAAATGAGTACTTGTTATGATGGGATTCTATACTACTGATGACAAATTTACATCGAAATCTGCGATATACTTCGAATATCAGATCTCTATAAATTTAGTTTCACGCTTGCTATTATCGAAAAGTTAACATTAGAGGCTATATCGGGGATGTTAAAACTCACTACCAACTTGTAGTGATACTTCTATCCCTTTAAAAATGGCATGAAAATATAAAAAAATATAGCCCACGTTCGCTTAGCATAGCAAGCACTATAAGAGAGTCCGATTGCCTGACTGAATTCAATACACTTTTACATCTAATTCAATAGTGTTCTTCCTCTCACATGGTTTGATATCAAAGTCGGTTGCCATGGCAACGGTCCTCTTTCGAGCCCAACGGACCGGAGGTAACACGTCCCGAGGTAAGGGTAGCCTGTACCATCTTCCAGCTTCAAGATTATATGTTTTTTTTCTCGAATGGTAATAGAAATTGTGACAAAGTTGAATTACAAAGTTTTACTATCATATTTGAATTGGACGAAGAAAATGTTATAGTGGGAGGTTTGGATGAAAATAGTACTCTATTTATAGGAGAGATTATTATTTGCGTCATTGTATAAAAATTGTTACTTGGTTAGATAAGGTTTTAACTTTATCTGTGTCACTTGAAGTCATGATTTATTCCTATTGAGTTTAATTACGTATTAGATAGACACCAAGACGTTTATATATTTTTATATCAAGTAGAGGCTTCTAGTTACGATTCTCCGATAATAGTCAGTATCAAAAGTCTATAAATACAATATCTTTAATTAGGACACTTAAGGAAAATTCACAATAAGTATTTAACTTTTTGTTAAAAGAAAAACAGACATCACACATCGTCAATAGGGTTCAGTTTTCAGTGGCCTACTTTGTATAAAATAAGCTACGTTAACAGTAGTGTATTTGGACCGTGCGCAAACATTTGTATGCATGATATACACGTGCCAATTAATTATGCTGTAAAGGCTAATAAACGTACAGTTGTTTAAAAAAAATATGTACTTGACATGAAATTTATTACTACATATTTGGCCTTACAAATAACCTCATGAATTATAAAGTAAAACATTACGGGAAGAATAAAATTATGCAATAGGTGATAGTAATTTTATCCAAAACCTACCAACGGCAAGTACTAATGTGACTTTTTGTTATAATAATATATACTTTGTAAGATTATTTAGACACCACTGACAAACAGTGAAGGGAAACATCGTGAGAAAACCTGGGCTTATAATTTCTTATTAAAAGATATAAATCGCCAACCTGCATTGAGCAAACGTGGTAATTAATGCTCAAACCTTCTCCATGTGAGAAGGTTTTGGTCAACAGTGAATACAGGAGGAAATACTAATGTGGGGCGACTTAAAAACTAAATCTAATCAAAATCGCTTCAGCTTATGACTTACGCCGCAACATTGTCGCTGCGTGAGGTATGGTTGTGGGACATCATCATCAGGTTTGACGTCTTGTCATAATATACATGTACGTGTACACACACACTCACACACGCACTCACATTTATGGTAATTTAGAAGCGATTTTGCCAGTTCTATAAGTCAATTTAAACATATTAAATTTTGAAGGTAATGATGATTTCAGTTTTCGAATTCGAGCACAAGTCTAATTGCAATAGGCGAAAATATCAGAGTAATTGAAGTATGTATATTCAGAATTATTTGTGATTTGTAAATATCTGTGTACACATGCTTGTCAGTTGAATCACGCTGCAATATTATGGCTGAATGTGTAAGGGAATGAATACACGGAGTAGGTTATGTTCTGGAATAACGCATAAGACATTTTAACTCAAGGGACCGCGGACGAAGCCGCTGGCAGAAGCTTCATAATTTTAATACGTGTACCTATGTAAAATTGTATTTTTTTGTAATATTTACCCAACTTCGAATCGCTTATGAAATGCAGCAACAACCACTTAAAATATCAGAGTAATTGAAGTATGTATATTCAGAATTATTTCTGTTATTTGTAAATATTTTTACACATGATTGTTTTTCGAAAACGCTGCAATATTAAAGCAATGTGCAATGAAATGAATACACGTGAGTGGGCAGGCGTTCCATTGATATAAGCTTTACATTTTATTCATTTGTAGCACTCATACTTATAAGAAATAAGGAGCATTTACTGTCACAGCAAAACTTTATTTCTTATTTTTTTAACTGCCTTTGGCCACTTTTTCGTCTGGTTGTAGGTAAATGATATAGCTAACTATGTAGCACGGTTACTTATAATCAATCAGATCAATTTTATCCTCCACATTTGTGAAAGCCATTAGGTTTTAAAGGTATTTATACGGTTTATGTTTGTGGTTTTGAAAAAAGTAGAGGTCATTTCGATTCCTACAGAGGTGGTTAATAGGATATTAGTGACTTGGTAACAGGCTACCGCGCAAGTATCGCGGGTTCGATTCACGGAGCAACTCTTTGTGTGGTCCACAGATTGTTGCTCCGTGTCTGGGTGTGTTGTGTGTGCAAATCGTACTGTATGTACATTTAAATGTTTGTAAACGCACTCACGACACAGGAGATAATCCTAGTACGGAGCAATGTTTTTAATAACAAAAAGAAAAAAATACAAACATAAAATGTTAAAGATTTTGGTTGTAAAACGTCAATAAAGGACAGAAGAAGAATGAGTATAATAATATGAAAGGCATCAAACACAACGCTGTCGCTCATAACCTGTGCCACTGGAGTGAAGTGCGCTGCGGTTTCTAGCCACGTCATCGCGGTACTATGACGTCACACCGCACGAGCGCACCGAATGCGAACGCGCGCCAATAACGAGCCACACTCGGCATTACTTGTTTCCGTCATTGTTTGAGTGACGCCTTTAATTGATTGCGAAATACTGTTCACGATTTTAATTATGTTTCGGATAGGTATGCCAGGTATTTATTATTAAAATTGTTTTTGAGCTGAATAATTTTTGGATTGGTCTGTATTAATTTTCGTGTTACGAGTATGTAACTGAAACAGTTTGCAAACACTAATACCGTACTGAAAAGTCTATGTGAATGGTTTTTATTAATATATTTTTTTTATATATATAAAACAGTCATTTGGAATTGAAATTCTCAAAATTTAGCTATTACATGAATCAAAACTTCATCAGTTTCAGGCTGGAGTATGTTGAAGACAAATGATAAATAATATGGAACTTAATACTAAGACCAAGTATCTTAAGTTTGAAGCCATCTCTACTGTTATGGAACATGTTTATAATAACTCGATTTAAATCCGTCTTAGTACGCCATAAGGACATACACATTTCTACATAATTGTAGAAAAAAATCGAAATCTTCACCAACTTGTTACCTCCAATAAAAAAAACCAAATATAATAAATATTGAAAAGTTTCCAAAACATAGGTTAACATTTGGAATCGCAGCCGTGGCCGGTACGTCATAATGCCGGCTCGTACATAATACGGCACAGTAATACCCGCCGGTACGTGCGGCACTCAGCACAGCAACAACGCGGGAATACCGCAGTCCGTTTTTAATAATGTTTACTGCAACGGCAGACGTACGATAGAAGGTTCATTTGGAGTCATCAGGAAACAGACGTATTTTTTAGAAAATTAAAAGAATGCATGAGTTTATTTAAATAGTATCATGTTTTGCAATGAATTAACTTATTTAGGTAAATATTTATTATCTTGCTTAAATTATGAATAAAATTCATAATGATTTTTGTATTTGAGGATTGTTTCTTTTAAGTAGGATTTTGACAAGTATTTCACTATTATTTCCTACACAAATTTATTGAATCATTTTAATATTATAAATATGTAAGTCTGTTTGTTTAGATGTTTATCCGTTAATCACGCTGAAATTACTGAGCGGATTTTGATGAAATTTGGTAAGACAAGACACAGACAGGGAGCTGTCTTGGGTGATAGGATGCTTTTTATCCCATGAGAACGCGGGTGACACCACTAGCACAAGCTAGTAAGTAATAAAACTTAAGATGCAGTTGCATCTTCATAACAAAATAAGGCCAGTTGACATTCTGTACATTTTTTTACTCAGTGTCAAACCGAGGCGAAACTAACAAGTGGTTCGTAGGGTTGGCAAGTGGTAAATTGCGAATTCGTTGTATTTATGGCAGCGCGATTCCAATAACGACCTTAATATAATTTTGATAGTACTTAGCATGAACCGAGCTTTTAGTGCGATCCCTTTTAAATAACGATCATGAAATGAATTGTGGTTTAAGTTTGTTGCATTATCGTGGTTTTGGTTCGAATCGATGCCTTATAAGTCTTAATATATACTGACTTTAGAATATATTATTATCGAGTGTCAAGTTGCAGCCAAAAGGGACTATAAAACTACTGAAAACTATATTCCAACAGCAATATAGCCAAGTAGAACTTAATTACTAACAAACAAATGACTTAAATGAACAGTAAGGGGTGTCGGGTTCAATTCCCGTGTCGGGTAAAGTAAAACTGTTTTTTTTTCGTTTTTCTAAAATTTCCCTGTAGGACTAGCACGGAATTTGGAATTGTGCCCGTATATGGCAATTGCCCCTGTTACTTGAGACTTATAACACAAATGGTGAAAAGTGACTGTACAATGCACAGTGGCTTTATGTGAGCTAATGTGCACCTCTGCCTACACCTTCAGGGATAAAAGGCGTGACGATACAAATTACATGAACAACACGGCGCCTTTGAAATTCTCTATACAATAAAATTGTCAAAGAGCAATTGCCTGGCCAACAACTGCCAGCCCTAGTTATGAAACAAATAACAAGAGTAAGGTATAAAACAGAACAATCGCGCGGATCTAGAACTTGCAAATAAGTGAGAGTAACTGCTCCGTTTACTCAGTTAGCGAGTTTAATCAATTTTTTAATTTGTACCCCTCAAACGAATGTTTTTAAAAACTATTTTTGTTTGTGTTGTATGTAGACTTGGAATGAGTGCAGTTAGCGCAGTCCAAGTTATTTCTCTAGAGTGTATGCAGTGGAAGAGATTAATGTAATTGCTATTTGATGCTGTGTAAAATGCTTGCTCTGTAATTTTATCTTGATTAAATATTTAAATGTTAAAAGTTTTTAAATGTACTGCTTGCTTTTAACAGGGCTTGTAAACTGTAAAAGCATGAGTGTTACGCAAAATTAGATCTAATTTTCATTCCAGAAAAGGCAACATATTACACCTAGATTTTTAGATGCGTATTTTTGGACATACATATATTTCGAGATACATATTTTCACATGGCGGTGTTGAAATTAAGATGTAAATCCAGGAAATACAACGTTTTCTATCCAGATTCCAAGATGCAGTATTTTTGGACATAGATGATTATTGTTCGAGTTCCTAATTTTCATCTGTCGACTTGAAATCCGAGAGTAAACAAAACCGTGTTATCAAGGACAGATATCATTCGTTTTTGATTTCAGCTGAATCTGGTTAAAATTCAGTGTCCTCGGCCTACTTTTAAATGGGTCGAGAGGAAAAACAACTACAATTTATTTTGCCTATATTGTATATCGAAGCATTGAAATGAAGATTTACTAGGAAATAAAAAGGTTGTGGTCAAGTGTGTTTATTAATGTTTTATAGGCATAAACTAAAATAAACCTTACATGGACTAACTAATAAGATTTATTTTTGCATTATAGAACTTAGTCTTAGTAACCTAGATATTGATTCCATGTACACATTGTGCTTACCTTCTTTTATCTAGATATTTGCAGTAAACATTTTTCACTTTCAAATAGAACCAGAGGCCTATAGCCAATAGTTGAGTCTACTGCCATTAGTGCCATAGCTAACCTATCTCTTTACCGGTAACGTATTTGAAATGTCACCTAATCTGACAATTTCAATTTCAAACGATGTCCAGTTAAGAGATTAATCTCCGCCTGAGTCGGTCGAGTGCAGAACTAAACAGTGCCGGTTAATTAAGCCTCAATACAGACAACACATACACTGAATCTAGGACATTTCAGATTTAGAGCAATCTCTGATTGAGGTTTGTGGTTTACAAGTAATTATTTGGTTGAAGATCTATTTACAAGATGAAAGTCGATGAAAGTTTAGAGAAGTATTAAAAAATAATATAAATCAACTTCAATTTAATTTGAATTTATTTGTGTTAATTACGCTCATTGAACTAAAATGTTAAGCTCGTTGTAGCAAACTTTTTATCGTAGCCAATGTGCTACGTCGTAGTCAGCGTGCTACGCCGTAGCATAGGCGATCAACGAATTTATGGATTTTGTACGGTACATAATTATTTTAGTTAGAAACTTAAAGTCATAGATTCCTATCGTACTACAACATAGAACTTATTGGCCTTCTAATTACAAAATAAACACATCCTGAAAGTACCGAAATCAGTACATCATAACCGACAATACACGAAGTTGACACACGTCAAACAATGTATTTCAACACCCCGAGGGTAGAATACGAACACAGAAACATGAAACAATGAACCGAAATAACTAAAAACAGTCTCATTCAGAGAATCATCGACAGATTACATTATTAAAACATTGCGAACATGTTACCAAACAGTTGCTCAGCATGTTCCCTCCATAATAAATGCTTGTTCAAACAAGGTGCCTCGTTTGTACTGTTCCAACGTAAATTAACTTGTTACTATAGTGACACCAAGTTGTCAACTTGCCTAATTATTTTAGTTGGTGGTTCAGGTGCTAGCTTTGTCAGTGGCTCGTTGTTTTAGGATGCCTGTTTGGTATTTGGAAAGCGAAGTCAGGATTAACGAGTAGGTTATTGTTGGTGGAAAAGTGTTGGATTTATAATGAGGTTTGGGTATTTGCAGTCTTTTGGTGTGGTCACTGCAGTTACAAACGTTAATTACCTCCGTGGCAGTATTATTTGCTTTTAAAAATCTTTGCTTAAAATAAAGACAGAATGATCTCTCCAATCCTTTTATATCAAAGCAAAAAGGGTGTATGAAATATTAAAAAAATATCCCATAAAATGTATCAAAGTTTGCATCAACGCTAAAACTCACTAAAATTCCAACTATTCACTAATCACCTTACAGCGCAAGTTGCAACAATATGAAACTTCTAAAATCCCTCACAAATTTTGATCTTCATATAAAGTCCTTCCCAACGTACATCGCACAGGTACTGGCACAACTAACAAACTCATTTACCTCCGCTAACTAATCGCGTCTAAACACGTCTTTACTTTAAAACTGTTTATGGCGAAATTTGGCTCAAACTTTGCTCCGTGATCAGCTTTCAAACGCAGGAGTAACGATTTCTTGGAAACTATATTGTTACATGTCTCGTCTGCTATTGAAAGGTAAGGTGTACTTACGTAATGTATACATTACAGCATTGTCTTCACGGTTTTCAGACGAAACAATTCTTTATATGATCCACAAATTATTATTTAGTCTTTTTATTTAGTTTTTGAGAATCATCCAATGATTTCTCCCACCTTGAGCGAGGCGAGAGAGAGTGTAAAGATTGCTTACCATCAGATGATCCGTCTGCTCGTTTACTGGCTTAACCATACCATAAAAAATCCACTGAAAAAGTAAATATCATTACACACCTCGTTCACTTGACAAAACGCATGACACAATGTTAATAACATTATTAACACGAAACATCATATTAACACAACATAAGTTCAAACTACATTTGAAGTTCACCGCGAGTCGAGACTTGTTCCTAAGAAATAAATGATCTAAGATATCAAGTCTCAAGTTTGCTTGTAACTTTACCAACATTTACATCGATCATTCTGAAACTAAGCGAAAGTTTCACATCGTAAGTGAGTTTGTATGTAGCTTAATAACTATGTGGAGGAAGAATAGCATCGTGGTTTTTTTCTCTAAGGAGTTGAGGTAGGTTTCTCTAAGATAGGTTTGCATAGGACCTGTACTGTACGGTTTCAGGTTTTCATGTACCTAATGTTGTTAGAAGCCACCAAACGGATAGGAGTTGTCCCATGTCCCATGTAGGTATTTCATAATGTATCTATCACTTTTAAACAGGAAGGAGTGGAAGGAGGCATTTGCCTTGCAGTGGGACGATCATGGCTGAAATCTGAATCTAATCTTATCTTTATCTGATCCCTCACCATACCTAATACGGTTTTTAAAAAACTAGGTGACGGATATCGTTGTCTATCAGCTCAGTACGAACGTCAGACGTAGATAGCGCTAAAATCTTTGTTGACGAGAATTTGACATGGATGCATGTTGTAGGCATAGGTTTAGGGATTTAGTACCGGATGAGTTGCTGAGCTGCTGTCAGGTCAGCTCAACAGCTCTTGTGGGCAAGGACAGCTAAATACTGAACCACTGTTACGATCTTGTCTAAAAATTCGGGCCGTATAAATTTTACGAAAGTCAAAATTTTGATTGTCACTCAGTGAGGTAAAGTTTCTAAATATTTAATATTAATATCATTTCTAATTTCAGAACAAAGTTATCGTACAAAAGGAACATTACAACTACTCCCTAGTTCGCCGTGACTTTCCTTTTATCATACCTTGATTACAAATCCTATACCATTTTGAACATGTAACAACATACCGAGCTCCATGCTTTTTCGAATTGAGTTTCATTTCTCCAATGGTACTGATACCCTCTTATCCGACAAACCGTACTGCTTAAACGCAATCTGACAACCCCCACCCCATGAGATAGGGGTGAACACAGGTAGAACCCTTTGAGACAAATTGAATCGACTTATCTTGCAGATATTTGGTACTCAATGCTCTCGTATTGAATACAACGTTGCAAAAAGGCTTTTAAAAATAACGTGTAAAGAGATCGCATGGCATTTATTTCCGTATTCAAAAATCATGACAGTCTGATAACAGTAGCAGTTAGCCATTTACCGAAAGAGGGTGTCAAGTCTCATACAAGAGTTGCATATTATAGATCAAATGATAAGCCTTTGATAATGTGAGCCTACTCTAAAGTACACTAAACATTACAGTTCTTATCTAAGAGATACACAAAACATGTAATATATTATGTACCTTCGCAAAACTCAATTCCTAGCTTACATTTCCATTTCAAATACGAAACACATAACAAAATGTAGCCAACAGTACATACGATGTTTATATCCAAATATAATGCATAAAATATAAAAAGGAACCCTCTAATCGTAGCTTATTTCAAAAGCCGATAAACCTACGTGGTGTAAGATCGAAAAAATGGCGCCTGAGGGTAAGTCGACAACGAATATAAATTATGAAAGGTATCAATCGGGCCTTTATTCAATGTACGCACTTGGTTTCCAATACCTCTGGGCCTGTGAGGTTTGGGTGGAGATTTCGTTATCTGTCTCTTGTATATGGAAATATTCTGAAACTTTGTACTACATTTATGACGTACACGTCTGTGTAAGCTGGCTGGCTCAAAATATTCAGCAGTTATACTTTGAAAAGAAAGAGAAGAGGAAAATATTTTCCTAAAGGTTCTAGACTTATTTTTGAGGCTTATAATTGAAAATATGAACAAACGTAACCTATAAATAATATTTTTCAGGAGCTATGTAATTACTATGTATTCTCATTTACTCAATCCTGCTCGGTTTACTAAACAAATCTTGTCAAAATTATCCCCATCTGAAAATTTACTTGACAATATTTCGAAAAATGAAGAATATATAATAAAGAATAATAAGTAGAAGAGTCACAATATATTTACGAAAAAAAATTGGGTCAAATTTGATGGAACATCAATTTGATCCAAACTTAGTTTTGCCTAACGCAATCGAAAAGTTACGCTTGAATAATGATGACGCCGTGAGCACGTGGTGTCGTTACAGTACTTATTTTGTTTACCATTATTTCGGGACGAGGTGTTTGGTAAACAACATTTGAAAATAAATATTTTGCTAACAAAAGCTCCATTGAGTATCCCTCTGTCTCAATCTTAGGATTGGTTAAGTGTTATTCAACTATTTTCGTCTTAAATTACCAACTCTATACTTTGGAGTCTTATGCAATGCCGTGTATCACATATTTTTTTTTGCAATTATATATTTATATTCTCTAGATTGTAATTTAAATTCCGAAATTTTGAAAATGAGTTCCTCCTATTGATGAACGTAATAGCTTGAAATACAGAGCATACTAAAATGTAGTAAGTGTAGTTTTTAATTATTGAAATTATGGTAAAAGTATTATTGTCGTGTCCATTGGTTACTGTAACTATTACAAGTTTACTGACTCTCAACCAAGTTACTCAACTAAGTTATGAGGTTGTGTTACCTAGAAAAATACTTTATTTTCATCTCTTGAACGTGGAAAACAAAAAGATAATGATTCTGAAAGCTGTTTACTAACTCGACTTAATCAGATTAACTATGGAGATTATTATATGGAACAACGTTATCCTTTTTGAGCTAGTTCTTGATAGGTGTAATAATTTCTTGTGGTCGGTTTCATTATTTTTGCTTACTTTCGTTTCTTTTTAAATAGGAAAAAATGTAAGTACTTTCTTATAGTCTAATATACAGTCAACGTGTAGCGGGTTCGATTCCCGCACGAAGCAACTCTTGTGAAGATGTCATGTGTATGTGAATTTGTATGTTTGTAAACGCACCCACGACACACGAGAAAATTATAGTGTGGGGAACGATAAAAAAATCAAATTCCAAAGATGCAAAATTGTATCATACTTCGCAAATGTCGAGTTGTAATGGCGGCCATGTAAAAGCGCGGGAAATTAAAGAACTGTCACTGTCATTTAAAAGTGGAACAGTTATGAAACAGTTTCAATTTGTTGTGTGTTCGTTTCGTTGTTGCACGCAAATAGATTTTTTTATTTAAAATATTAACCTTCGGTTATCGTGAACAGTTTTTATAGATGAGCAAAAAACACGAGGTCAATAATTATTGTGTATAGACATTATTTAGGAGAAAAATTGGTTAAAGTTTAGTATAAAAAAGCATCTATTTTAATCCCACTTTTTTAAATTTGAATGTTTATTTTCTTTTACAAAACACACGAAAAACTACAACGATATCCAACCACAATCCACGAGGTTTAATATAAAAAAGCCGGGTATTACAGTAATAATCGTGCGCAATAACATTTGCACAGTGTTCCGTTTGTGTTGAACCGCGGATCGAATCTAATTCGTGTGGCTTATCCGCGCCGTGCGTCCCAATGTGCGCGCTTTAATGAAAATCTAAATTTAGATACGCTGCTGTTTATGCACGCTTTTTTGCCTATGATCTTTCTGTTTAGCCCACTGTGCTGCTTTAAATAGTTAGGGTGTATTCTAAAGTTGGTTGAAAATTATTCATTTTGGCGTTTTGTGTTCTTGTTTTAGTGCACTGGGCCAATTAGTCTTTTGAAAGAGGTTATTAAATACAATTTTATGAATAAGTAAAAAAATCGGAATAATTATTTATGTTAATTCAGTTTGAATTTGATTTTGATTTTGAGGTAAATATTACACAGATACTAACGTAATTATGTGAAATGGCAAGAAGTTTGTGATGGTAGTCGCTGTAGTATGAAAATTGTTTAAACGTTTGTCTCGTTGTAGCTGCCGACCAAACTAATCGCTTTTCATAGAAAAACAATACTATCACGTTTCATCCAATATTTTCGACATAAACAAAAAGCAACCAAATCCCTTTGTCGTACCAAACACACATTATCTTAAAACGCAGACAGTCCCATAAAACCAACATTGGAACCAACATAATGTTGGCCTTAAAACTTAATTGTGACGTGTGGTAAACGGCGATTGCTTTCAGGCCCTTTGTCACCATCAAAAGAGCGGTGACCACAGCGCCCTCTGCCGGCCGATGTGAAGTGTACCAGGTGCGTCCCGATGGCCCACAAAATCGGATCAAGCCTCGGAATTAAATTTTGTAATGGTTAGTGGTGGGAGGCACGAGAGGTAGCGGGTTATTGATTGGTTGTTACGTCATTTGTGCACATGGTGTTAAAAAAATAAAAGTGTCAACGTGCTAAGTTACTAGTTTTGAGATTGTTCTTTAAGGAGTCCCCTACGAATTAATACTATGTAATAGTAGGTAAAATCTAATTTGCCGTACCTATACTGATTCCATAATCTGAAGGAAAGAGGTTATAAAAGTTACATGCATAGTTATTTTTATTTTTTGAGACATATTCAAAAAAGATATGTCGAAAATAATGCATATTGTTTACATCTACCATCCTATATAAGTCTGTATAAACTACCGTGTCCTATATAAGACTCTATGTTTCATAGTTAAAGCAGTAATTAATTATAATACGTAACATAACCATAAATTAATAGTGTCACAATCACGCTAACGCCTGTCACCTAAACCACAATGTCCTGAATCGTGCCTTTGACACGATTCGTCGCGTATCGATCTCTATTCACAGTTTCAATCGCTACAACATTGATTAGCTACTTTACACCTTGTTTTTTATGTTTACGACTCTTTTGTGGGAGTGAACGTGGAAGAAAAATAAGTAAAAATATTTTGACAAAAGAACAATCTACTTGGTGAACGAGTTATATATTTTTTACTATTTACTTCTTTTCATGTATTATATTCTTGGTTATAATAAGTGTACATACATTTACAGTTTCAAATCTACCACAGGGAGTATTTGTATTAGGGTGCTTTTCCACCAAACATGTGCTATGTAGCTATGCTACGAAGATGTAATAGTTAAACCGTGAAACTATGTCACAGTTTCCATTAAAACTGAGCTATGTAGCTGTGCAAGGAAGATGCTCAGCTTGACTATGCGGTTTATCGATAGTAGGGAAGCCATCCATAGTCACATCTTTCCATATAAAAACATGCCCGTTTCCGCTAATGCTAAGTTAAGTGTACCAATGAATCTGATTGGTGGAAGCCAAACGCTTCCACAGCAATATAGCATAGCACATATCTGGAGGAAAACCACTCTTAAATATGGCATTAACATAAATCACTTTTATCCAATGTACTTGTACCTCACAAACATAAAATACAGAAAATTAACACGCCAAGTTCACGAAATCACGTAAGCGATTTGTCGACATCTTACCACCGACCGTGAGCCGCACCATACCTATAATACAACTTATTCATTCAATTTTCAACGTAATTGCCATTAGAACTTGAACACATTGACCTGAACGGCATACCAAACCACATACACCTATCTCCCTCACTCACATCGAATCACACATAACGCCATCTCTCTCGAACCAGGACGGAGGAAGTTGATGAAAAGTTATAATTGGCTATTCAAATTTTATTTGAAATGCTATATAACGTTGTTTAATGGTTATACATTACATGTGGTACGAGTACGAGACGTTTTTGTAATATTATTATTTACACCGAGTTTGTTACGTACCGACTTATTTGTACGGAAAAATAACTGGATTGTAACAATACTGGAACAATTTTTGGTTAAACATTCGGTGTTGAACATTACATAGGTACATTTCAAAAGTTGTGTTTCAAGTTATTGTAGAACAAAATGTTTTTCTGAAGTTGTGTTTAGGGTATAAAAATAAATAGATATGGTTTTAATAAGCTTTGTTTCGTTAAGTACTGTGAACCTACGAAGATATTTTGTTTGCTTCAGTGTTACTGTACTGTAAAATGAGACAGAATGTGATAGTCTACCGGCACAGAGTCCATCAGTTTACCCAAAACTCCTTTGACAAGTAGAAGCATGTCATACAGCTTTAAAAGGCTGCAATTATAATGAAAATGTACGTATACGACATTTAACAAAAAATACTACTCCATTAAATGCGTACTTCAACTAATAAAACTTACTAAACTGCAATAAAGACTTCCCTCGACCCCATACGTCACGGAAACATTTTAAAATGTCATATGAAAAAAAAATATATAGGCCATTACGGCAATTATGCAAATATCCACCGGGAAAAATAGATAGTATCGGTGTCGTGCGATCGGATCGCGCGATTTTATTGTCGTAAAAGCGCAAAATGATATTAATGGACACATTTACATTTAAGGGGTAGTTCAGAGGGGTTGTTTTCAGTGTTTTATGAGATCGTGGTCGGATTTTCGGTTGATCAATAGTTGTTCCGGTTTTCGACGGTTTATAAATTGTTTTTATGCTAATCCTCATGGTGGGTGAGTTACAAGACCCCATCGAAGTGAATGGATTGCTGGTACTTTAGAGTTTATAAGGGAATCTTTTGTTACTTGTTCAGCTTGTGTAGTTTATTAGAGAATCCTGTTTTGAGCAGTAGGAAATTTAAGATCATTCAAATAAGGTACATCGTATCGTTTTAAACAGACAGATCACCATTAAACAATTAAGAAAAATTTAAAAACCATTCCTCATTCTTCCAAGACTATTTAATTTCATTCTTCTTAAATTTTTCGTCAATTTCTTAAATTGGTCCTTGTTATAGCTAGGCTATTTATATCTTAGCAAAATAATCCCAAACGCCCCAATATCCCATTACAAAAAGCACCTCACTATCTTAACGATTTACAAATAGATATTCCAACAATTACCATAATATTCCCGAAATATATTCGAGCACCATCGCTGGTACCTCTCCACCAGCTAATGAGCCATTTTAATACCACCCTGTATTACATTTTGTAACTTAATTACTGCAACGTGAAATACGTCGCTCTCAAATACGGGATCCGACCCGATATTTATGTTAATCGATTCTTATTACGATTCGTATCGCACCGATGTCGATGTATCGATTAAATGTAATGAGTATGCAATCATTTTTTATGGGCTTTGAATTTAATTTTGAGGATAATGTATTTATTGTTTGTGGGTATGGAATACGTATTCTGGTCTTGTGTTATTGGTTTTCGATGTTTAATTATTTCAGGGAATGGTGTTATTGTGGTGATAATGGAAAATACGAGTAAATAAGAGACGTTTCAGTATTTATGAAAGAGCTTCAAAGTTGGTTTTAAACTACATATTTTATCGACTGCACAGATGGCACGGTGGCTGGGCTGGCTGCAGTGTAACGTGCGACATGTTACGGTAGATTCATGTCGCAGGTTCGATTCCTGCACAGAACAACCACATGTGATCCATAAATTGTTGTTATGTTATCTGGATGTCATGTGTATGTGAAATTGTATGTTTGCACCCACGACACAGGAGGAAATGCTAGTGTGGGGCAAAGTTTTTTTAAAACAATATTTTTTAATATAAAGGCTTTGTTGTGGCATTACACAATATGTACAATTTTAAATCTTCAATGAATTTTTATCGTACAAGAATGTGAATTACAAATGAACTCGAATTCGCATGTATTCGAATTTCGAATGAATTCACAATCACTCCGCTTTGGACGTCGCGTCGACGTAAAACTGACGTCTTTTGTTAAATGCAAAATTGAAAATCCGAAATTCCAACAGTTTTTTCGGGGAACACAACAAAAACTTAAATACTCCTGCATCTTTGTGATGGTTCTCTTAACCTATTTCAGTTAAGGCGGCCATCAACAAAAGCCAACTACGCCTTTTTTTTTTGAAGGAGCAAAATTATCATATGACTTCTCCTGCCCTGGGCGAGATGGGATGGAGTGTTAGACTCTTACTGAGTAAAGACCATTACCGTTCCTACTCCTGTTTTTCAAGCCGGAGCCCCAGTAACTCGCTAGGCAGTTCGCTCCGGAGCCAACTAAGCTGGAGACATCTCCTGTGCACCTTTTGTATCTTGACACAAACAGGTCCGGCGCAGGACGAATGGTTTTGCATGCTTTCTGATACACGGGGTGAATTTAAAGTCTCAAGAATTTTTGGGTTTTTAATAAGACATTTGAAAATGTCATTATCACTTTTTCTCACACCCAAAAATCCACAAATGCATCAACTGACTTCAAGGGACGCGTTTTTATTATAATCCAATGACGATGACGTAATCAATTGAAAAACAATTACTCATTTTGAGTAATGACGTCACGGACGAGGCGTAGGGAAATAACGTTTCAATCATTAATGTGTAGTAAATAAAATGATTTATTGCTGGCTGTGAAGATGTTGGTGATAAGCGGAGCGAGAGCGGATTTGCTTGAGAACTGAGAATTTTAAGGAAATCATGCCAAAAGAAGAATATGCGTTATTTATGAACTTAAATTGGGTGTAAGATGTTCTCGCAAATAGAAAAACAATAGAAAAACAAATATATTACCGTATAACACTAAAAAAATATAGCCGGTTGTCGATTAACTTAAGTAGTTTCAAAGTTTCATTAATCATTAAAATAAGACATTGCGATAAAACAGTTCCCAAAACTAAAAATAAAAAATAAAACAACTATTACTTTTACTGAGACCCAACCCTAACGCCCCCTGTCCACATGTTCATTTAATTCATTCACTCATTCGTTCAATTATCGCTCTGACAATTACAAAGTGCAGCGAAAAAAATATTGAATGTTGCCACTAAATAAAATACGGAATACAGAGTATAAAGCGGTAGGTTTTAAATGCGATTTTATGTCTGTCAATGTAATTTACAGGTTTTGAAGTGATAAATATATTTTCAATTATGTCGAGGTGGATTCAGGTAAATTGAATGGATTGGTGTGAAATAAGATTTTAATATTATGCGACAAAATATATTGATATTGATGTTGTACCTACATTTTCTACTTTTATCGTTGGTACTATATTTTACATGACTTATAATTAGACTGTAATTAATGACAATTATTATTCTTCCTTATATTTTAGGCCCTTTTGCAATCTCCTCGTCATTTTTAAATACTGAGGGCTTAGAACGAGTTTTACGTTTAACGAGATCGAAACTAGTATGCGTATAGCGCTCTGATTGGTTGGTTCAGTCGCGCAGGCTAGCCAGAGCACCGAGTGTGCTTTCGCTTAGTTTTCTTTCAAAGTAAATCTAACTCGTACTAAGGTACTGAATATTGAAAAAGTCGAAAATCATTTTAATGCGTTGCTCAACACTGAGCTCGAGTCATTAATTCTATTTAATTTTCAAAGTCACAAAGTTTATTAAAAGTAATTTTCATATTCCGGTTTAATAAACCTTGTCAATAAGCACTCGAGTGACACAAACAACTAATCAATTAACTAGGAACTGGTTCAAACTAGTTCAAAACTAGTTTTGAGTACTATGTTGGTACTATAAACCCTAGAAAGTGGTGGGTAATATTAATTAATGATAACAATCAATTTAGATGTCGAATGAGGAGGACTAAGGGGGAGTTTGTTGTTTGTTTTTACTGGGCACAATTCCAGACTCCGTACTACAACTGAGATATTTTAGAAAAACTGAAAAAAGTCCAGCAATAATTTGCCCGACCCGGGAATCGAATCCGAGACCCCAGTCGCAATAGCAAATACTTGATCAACGAGACAGCTTTATAAGTAAAGTGAGGGAAAGAGAGTGAGTAATATGTTTGTTAATAAGTAAGTAGTACCATAAAAAAGTACACTCGAAAGAAAATGGAAAAAATATGATATAACGCATTATTACTACGAGTACCTAACACTAAACAGTTTCATCATTATTTTACGCCAAGAAAGGATGCGGCGTAATTCATTTGTACGCCAAAAGAGTACTGTTGAGTCGTGGGGGGTATTTACTCCCCCCTAGAGTAAGCTACCCTGTCAAGTTGAGGAAATAATAAATAAAAGTGCCGTGAAACTGGTTATTGTACTGCTTTTTTTGAGAAAAAATGTTGTCAGTTAATTGTGAGGAACACTTTTTTGGTAGTAAAGCTAAATAAGTTTGGTTGAAAGGACTTACTTTAGACAGTGTTTATTTATTCGAAATGTTATTAACAATATTATTGAAACTTGAAACGGGATATTCACCATGTTTTTTCTATTTCTATGAGTTCAGTTCATCCGTGATCATGGTGCTTGCAACAGTGCCAAAATTCTAATACTAGTGTTAGTGACCATGTCAGTTTAAAAACTAATATTATTGAAAATTAGTTTATTTTGTGATTTTACTAGTGTTATCAGAAAAAGTTCAGTCTTTTCCGAAATAAATCTAACTAATCTATTTTTGACGAATACTTTAAAAGAATCCAGTGGAACCTCATTACAATCTTATTTCCACAATGTATCTCAGTTTCAGTTCTCGCGAGCGTAACTAACAAATACACAAAATGGCGCAGAAAATTTCCCTTTGAATAAATTCCATTTCTAAGCAAAGCATAATCCTCGTCTTGTTAAAGATAAGGACGCACATTAATTTGAATTCATCTCATTACGGTGTGCCCGTCCACCACTTGTTCCGAATAAATTATGAAAGACACGCGAAAATGGTTTATTATCCACACCATCTACCCATCTCTTTCTTTTTTCGGAAACTTCTATGAGAGTGAGAAAGAAGAATATAGTTCAGGTGTTTGTGTTTTGTTTCTTTATAAGTGGTGTGGATGAGATTGGTATGCTGGTGTTGTCTTTTATATTAGAACAAAATAATGTATAGGACATTAAATTGTGTATCTTTGATTAGTGGCGTTGGGAACAAGACGAAACAAGGTCGTGTAATACAGTCTCATTTGTTGTAATTAACGGTTTGATCTATTGCAGTGAATTTGTCTTAAATGTTTTAATTTGTTCAAATAATGTAGATTGAATTTACTGTGATATAACAAAATATACTTTTTTACTTTTACTTAGTAGGTTTATAAGGAAAAACGTACGAGTTTTCTCAGTAACATTGTGGACTCTTTATGAAAACAAAAACCCTTGAACTTGAAGTGTTCAAAGGTTTTTTTTATATGTTACGATTAGTTCAGACCAAAACACTAATCTATAATCAATCCAACTCCAAACTAAATCAAAAGCCTAAAGATGTAACCTAATCACAGATACACAACGCACCCAAAGCACCCAAATACCAGAATTAATAACCTTGATTTGCAGAGGTCACAGTTTTGGGCACACCCATAACGACCCGCGCCATATTAAATCAAATAGACAAACTGACAATCTAAGAGGATGACAAATTCAATTTCCTGCGAATCCTACGACCCTCCGTAATTTGTCCATAGCCCTTAGTTAAAAGGACTCTATTAAAATTTGTTTATTTAGCTGTAATGAAGTTTTTATCCAAATTACTAGTCTGATGTTGAACTTGATTGAAGGTTTAAGGAGCTGGTACGACTTAGTCTGTTTGTGTTTGATAGGTTGATAATAATGTTGGGAGGCTATTCGGTCTGTTTATAAAGAACAATTATGAACACTACTTAGGTATAGTATATTTTTATTATTATCTAGCTGAAGCCCGCGGCTTCAATCGCGTAGGTTACATACTAAGTAAAAGTAGCCAAAGTTACTCCTTACTAAATTGGCTACCTACCAATAAAATTCCGCCTTTACCGCCAAACGGCACGACAAAATTAAAACGACCTACTAAGAAGCGACTAGGAACATCGAATAAAAATAGTGTTAATCCTTCAGAACCTAAACTCTTAAGTCATAAATACGATAACGACAAAGAAAAAAACATTTGCCGCAGCGACAAACACAATAAAATCTTATTCAAACCCATCATTCTCGCTATTTACATGGCCACCGCCACTGTATTGTTTTTCAATCGGCCCCTGTCTCCCAGGCGTGACGTCACTGCTGTAAACAATATGGCCGCTACTCGAGAATGTTTTCGCAGAATTACGCTTACACGGTAACATTTCCGAGATTAACCGAAAATGAACGATGACGCAACGATTCTTGACGTGGTTCCCTTTTAACCTTCCTATACTCGCGCATTGGTCTGTGAGACCGACGAAACATTTTTTCAATTTTTTTGTTTTTGGTAACCCCAGCGACTTCATTCTTTTAGTAGCTGCCGGATTCGTTGCCAACTTCATTTTAGTGCACACAGTGCGTTTGTGCGAAACGCACATGTTGGTGTGTTTGGCGCCAATCGGTCCGTCAGACCGACGCGAGTATAGGCGTAACTTTTATCGTCAGTATAAAAGTAGTATAAGATTGTTACTGTGAAGCTGATAACCAAGTGAATCTGTGATTTACATATCTTATAGCTATTGTTTTTTAAAATAATAAAGTTTATTTGAGTTTTTTTTTGAAGAAATATGTTTTAGTTCTGTTTACTTAGTACATAAGAAAAATATGTCAATTTTGAAGGCTGTTTTGTATGAGACTGATAGTCAAGTTAAATATATAATTAACAAGTTATAACATGATATGATTGTTTCATTATATCCTCTATTTTGAAAACAAAATATAATCTTTATAGGTTTTCATAGAAAAAAAAAATGACAGCAGTTCAAACTATCGGTCTGTGAGACCGCGCGCGAGTATAGCTGTAACAAAAAATCACGCGAGTATAGGAAGGTTAAAAAAATTGGAAATTATTAATTTTTTCCGTATTTTCGCTTGTTTCATTTTAAAAACTGATTGAGCGGTTTCCTGGTAACGTAGGCTATTAATTTTACCGGGAAAATTATTTTACTATCCGATTTTTACCGGGTACTTTTGGGCAACATATTTATTTTTAATAAACCTAGTAAATAAACCGTCTAATTGATATAGAAAATCCTAGAAAAACTAGTAATCTATCCGTTGTAAACATTATCCAACAGTTTCACAGTAAAAACAAACTAAACTCCATTAAAGCTAAACAAAGGCGAAAAATTAATTTAATTGTAATTAGAACGTAAGTCTGACTAGTCTGCGACCTAATCAAAAGCATTTCCCGTGTCAGAGCAACCTGGTTGTGTCGTATGTTCCAATTTGAGTCCCAAATTCTGAGCCCTTCGTTCGTGCAACAGAGTCGGTGCGAACTCGGCTAGATTGCGTTGTGGTACAAGGTGGAAACTGAGCGACACATAGTGGTTATTTTTACATTAGGTACAAAAGATGTATTTGATAAAATCTAAATAAGGATTAAAGTTATTACAATTTAACATGACACATGATAAACTAGATGTTGCATTTGATAAATGTTCCCTTGTAAGGTCAGAACTATAGTAACTTTGTAACTATTTACAAGTGTTATATCAAAAAAATTGTTAACAACAGTGTTTTCAACACTAACAGAAATGTTATAATTTTGCTCGACTTTATCTTATTTAGTCGTAGCGAAGACTTGCTAACAAAAAATATTTTAGAAGGTTCTAACGTAAATTCCCCGCTGTCCACCAACAACTTGTTCCCCAAACACATTACAGCATCCCGCTGGCTGCGACAACTTCATTAAAAGTGCCTTATAAATAAATTGCACGGGCTGCATCGTACAACGTTTTGTATGCTTTAAATATTCTGTAATTACTATTTTGTTTTCGTTTACAAACATTACCGTACGTCGTGAAACGCTCGGCGCTCATTACTTGGCCCCGCTCTCAACTTCATTAAGGTACAAACAAAATGTAAGGTTACACTCTTGTGACTTTGACTTTCAAATCTTGTGTACAATTTCTGACAAAGATCTCGTTAGTATTTATATTCTGTTGAATAACGTAAGTATGTGATACTTTCAACAAAAGTCATTGTACAAGGTTTTAATGAAAAAACTTTCTGGCTCGATATGTTCTTGGCTGTTATTGTAACCAACATAGTCTGAATGTAGACTAGAAGTTCAAAAGGTGTGAAAAGTATGTCACAGGAGTATTTTCATTAATTTTGATTGTATACATCATCAGCAGCTACCTTGATAATAAAATTTTGTACTAATATTTATGTATAGACAAACAGAAACATAGTAAAACATTTGTTTTCAATGATTACATCGTCTTACAAAATATACTATTACAAACTTACTATACTTTCAAAAACATTAACCGAATTAGAAATTAGAAAATGATCTTCAAAACTAAATCGCCTTCAGTTTATAACTTGGGCCGCTATGAAGTCGTCCGCCCGTCGCTCCGCTCGACAACTTAATTAAAAGTGGTGGCAAACAAAACGCAACATGGTCGCGACACTCTTTGTGAGAACATCAACATTAAAATAATTATACACTGTCACACAAATTAATGATTGAAAATTATACTATAGTAAGGTATTTTATCAGGTTTAAAGATATTTTTTATTGAATACTAGTGTGATCTGTACTTAGGTCTTTGCTTTTTAATGCGTCTGTTCGTTTGAATGTCTTTATAAACATACAGATTCACGCCTATCTCCCATTTGGGGTAGGCAGAGACAATGGACCACCAATTGCTACGACTCTTACATACCTCTTTCGCTTCATCAACAGTTTTATAAAATCAATGTCAAACTCAAATTGTTAATACGGCAGGATAATAAGAGCTCAGTCTCACATCTAAAGATACCAGGGTATGATGATTATATTATCCACAACTTTACCCAGTAACGAGACCACCTTCATCTCCCCACTTAAAAAACCTGTCATTGTTCTTCAAATCTATGACTTATTACCATCTTATTAAAGTTTATAATGATCATAAGACAAGCTATAAGAATACACGAAGCCTCTCTCTCGTGCAGCGTTCATGTATCGCCCGCCAGTCGCTCCGCTCGACAACTTCATTAAAAGTGGAACGCAAACAAAACGCAGTAGCAACACGCGACACCCTTTGTGTGCCAATCAACATTTTTGTAGCATCCTGTATAACATGTAGAAATACTTGTTCACTGATTTCGCTGTGTGTGTGTGTGTGTGTGTGTGTGTGTTAAGCATCGCGTTCTTTGTGCAGTTTATCTTGAGTTTGTTTCTGGTGTTTGTGACATAGTTTGTTTGATGAAAATACTGGGGTTGCTGCGAAATTGTAGGAGTAGATGTGAAAACTGTAAGTTTGCAAATGTTTCTCTGAGGTTACTTGGTGAAGACCGTAAGCTTGGAAATGTTTGGCAAAAAAATGTGTTTCCTTTGATTTTACTTTCATATGGAAAAAGTCAAACAGAAGAAAACCAAAATATATTTCATTGATTTTAATAATATTTTGTAATTAAACTTTGAATATGGCACACTCATTTTATAACTTTTCGGTCGGTGTCAAGTAAAAATTTCTATTCAAATCAATTTATTTGCAAGAAATACATACTTTATAAGTTAATTACACTTATCAGGATCACTGCGAATATCTTCCAAACCATTCCACGACAATACTCAGTATTCACCCGTTAGCAATCAAATCCCATAAAATCAACACGCCATGACAACCCACCCTTACCCCATGACATGAAACCATTGATCCATTACAAAAACCCGGCGATAAACAACTAAAAAACAAATGAACACGTAACAACAACCAACTCGAGTGTCCGCAAACATTTTCATTTCAAAATGTAAATTTAAAAATGGAAAACGGACATGTTTAAGCGGCACCGCATTAATCACCGGCTGGACATGTTGGATATCTAACAAAGGATACATTGGTAACTGTAAACAATCGCGGAAATATGGCACCCGCGTTATGGGCGTACGATGAGGACGTTATATGGCGATGTGGCGTACTTTCTTTTTAATTGATGACGGGAGCTAATCTTCAAAAGACATTGAGAATACTAGGGAGTGTTTCTTGTCTTACTGAAACCACCTTGTTGGCAACTAATGGAATAGTAGGACGATGTGTCACTGGTTTGAGAATAGATGTTCATAATATTATAATTAAAAGACTATTAGTAACACCATGACAACTACCCTTAAATTCCTAATCCCCAAAAGACCGGCAACGCACTTGTGACGCCTGCGATGTTTTAAGTGTCCATAGGCGGCAGCGATTGCTTACCATCAGGCGATACCATAAAAAACACTAATGTCAATACCTTAAAAAATCACCAACCTTAATGGATTTTTGTTTGTAGGTAACTATTTTGCACCATCATTTTTAGAGAAAACGATAGGAGTTATATAGGGTGTCCCAAAATTAACGCAAGATTTAAATTAAATTGAAAACGCCGCTTTTTGTCTTTTGATAGTTATATTTTTATTGACTCGTAAAGTACATAGGATAGGGTTATGTATGGAATAACACATCGGACAAATGGCCTCCACGGCTTTGCATGCACATGCACTTTTTTGTTGAAATTTTCCATGACTATTCTGCATAAATGTGGCTGAATTTCGTTGATGCAGCGTTAAATCTCCTCCTTTAATGCACGGGTGGTTGTGGGCTTGTTGACATGGACTTGTGATTTCAAATAACCCTATAAAAAGAAGTCTAATGGTGTAAAATCACACGATCTAGGAGGCCAATTTAGATCACCGAAACGAGAGAGTACACGACCTGGAAATGTCTCATGCAGTAAATTTAATAATGAAGACACGTTGTTCTATCGTGTAACTCTCCATTTTTAATAACCCTATACTGTTAGCTGTCAAATTGCTTTTTTTTCAGGGTTGCCAACACTTCACTGCACAAATGGCGGCAAATTCAAATCTTGCGTTAATTTTGGGACACCCATTACATATTAAACTATGTAGTATGACTTACATTAAATAGAAAAAATCTGCAAATCAATATATGCATTGAAATGATTGGTCTCATATTTATTCGCCAATTACATAATAAAATAGCCGTCCATACCTAATGAATTTAATGGCAGGAAAAACGTTGGAAAAAATAAATACCTCCATCTCTTTTACCCATTATAGAAAGAGCCGCACCAATATTTTTTCCTTGTCAATTGATTACCATAGAATTCCGATTCCATTGAATTTGTTTTCGAAATCAATATGGAAATATTATGTAAAATATTTACATATACTGCCGGCCTTTCGGGACCGTTGCGTTGGTACTATATGTATACGTATATCTCTGTTCGATTACCGAGCGGCTCTCGAATTAAGATAGATTGCTACTCTTGGGTCCAACGCAAAAAATTCAATAAATTGTATCGAGTTTTTTAAGTGGGATATTATTTGTACAAAGTCTAGAAAAACTATATTATCATTATTGATGGAATTGACATCATTTTGCATAAATCTTGCACTTGTCGATTTTGTATGGAGCATTATTGTCATAAAATATTATCTTTAAGGATCATAGTAGTCAAACTCCTCTAGTATTTCACCTTATCCAAGCCCTCACCGTTACTTGCAAATCAGCCACGTGCCCCCAATGCCTCACTCACCTACCCATAATATGAATTTTGCAATACGCAGAACTCTTTCAGAATTACAAACAGCTTATCTATAAACGGAAAAAATCCGGCGATTCCCTCGCAATAGCGATTCTTTCAAATACTTCGTTCATACTCCATCTTTTTCTAATATACAGACTTCGTATATGCCTATCCCTTTCTTTTAAGGCTTTTAGCTTCACGCCCGTCCCTGTATTTCATTTATGGTGTTGGTCCAAACTGTTTTTCAAGTCCTCCCCTGAGTTGGTACAATTTGTTAGCGTTTTGTACCATTCGGGTTCTGTCGGCCGATTGGTGTATTTATTTCCAACAAATTGGAAGTTTTTTATTTCCTTGTTCGGTCCTTAGTGTCGGGTTTCTGTATATTTAGAGTTCGGCCCGACGTATTGAGTTTTTACAATCGTGGCTGTGGCTCGGAATTTTTATTTTCCATTAGGTTTGGGTAGGTATTTATTTGTTTAAGGATTGTAACACGATTTTCCCACTGTATATTATGGTTTTTTAACAATTTTGCAGTAAGTTCCAGTAACTTAAAACAAGACTTGATACATTTTTTCATCTGTTCGTGTAACCATTTATGGCTCGCCCAGTGTGCCAAATCAATATTTTCTGTGGACAAAGAACTAACAACTATTACTTACGTGTTAAGCTCAAGGTCCAGTCGGAACTTGTGGTTGAAAGCTTTGATGAGAAGTGAAGTCCTATGAAAGTGTTTGCCAGTCTGAAACAAACGAAAAACAACATTATTTCCACGAACATAAAGAACAATTTTCCATTTACATAAATGTTATGATTGTACGAAAAATTTGTTATTCGGTGTAGATTTTAGAACAGTTAGTGTAATTAAGAAACTAATTCGAACTGGTGTTTACTTATGGAAGTTGAAAATAATAAGAAGTATGAGAAGGAACTCTGTAATATTCACTTTGTGTTTGTCTTCAACATTTCATTACTGAATTAAAAAGTAACTAAATTGACTTCAAGAATTTAGTGTAAAATATTTCAGCTTTCATTGAGATTTTATTGAATAAAAAAATACTAGTGTTTGCCATAGAACCTTACGTACAATGTGTATAAACTTTGGTTGAATCAATTTAAAAGAAATTCCACGAATATTCAAATAACACAGGTAGAAATAAAGGCTAAATTTCTCTGAAGTAGCGATCTGTAATGTTTGATAGGCACTTAGACATACGTCTGAAAAAATGTTGATTACAAGGCACGGAGATTCAAATATTTAATAGACATTATTTACATTTGTACGTATTTTCTATTAAGTAGAGTGAAGGACTTTAGGTGGAAAAATAATTTTCTAGCAAATAAAATCAATATTTATTTATACTTTGAAATATTAACAAAAGACACCATACTATGAGTATATTTACAATAATAATACTATGAATATATTTAATTAAGAGTTTAAAAAAATATTTCATAAGTTATCTGATAATTAATTCATACCACATTTATGAACCACTTTTGCCCAACAAATATTTGTATTCAACCCACAGTGTACATTCACCGTCACAACCAAAACATACCATTTCTAAAATCCCATTAAACACGCCCATTTTGTTTCACGGAATCCGGCAAAACAATGTCAACCTGTTAATGGGTACTATAATGTCCCTAGTGAGCTAGTGAAGGGTTGAACGAGTCAGCGTGTGTCATATGTACCCAATCGCGTTATTTACGCTTTAGGAGTTTCGTAACATCGAGAAATGGCGTGTTGTTTCATAAAACCCATGTTCATTGGAGTAAAGTCAATCGAATTTATGTTTGTGTTATATCCCTGACTTCATATTATTATGACATAATCAAGTACTGTTTCTTTGAAATCCTTTTTATTTTAATTTTGTTTGTTTTTTGTATTAATTATGTTCATAACATGTTTTTCTTACATAGCTACTGGTAAGGAAAAGAGCGGTAGTGATTCTGACATCCCCTCTCTTTCAATCTACGTCATTGTTATCCACAGTGGGCCACTCTTTTGTTATGTAGTCGAAAATTAATTAATATCACAAAAAACGACCGTTCCTATAATATTAGCTCTTACTATCAAATCGATTATACCCAAAAGATTTGGCAAGGAGCCACACAATATTAGTCTTACCTTTTCTTTGAATTTAAAGATAAAACAATCAAATAAATTTTGAATCTTTCGCAATTCTTCTTTTCCTTAGAGTTTTATAAACTTCGATAAATCATTGTATTTTTCGTTTTAACTTCAGTGAGAGAACAGTAAATTTTACTTGGGCGCTTTGAATTTTCATTATTACTTGTTTGGTTTCGTTATTGGAATTCAAAGGTGTTTGTGTGTGTCTCTTTGAGAAATGGGTATATTAAGTAGGTCACGGTGTACGTGAGATTTCAAAACCTAAGTGATTTGTGTATTTTAGATCCTTTATTCATATTTTTGTCTACAAACTGAGTAACTAAACCGTAATTTTTAGTTAATTTAGTCTATAAACTACAAATCGTTCCTAAACACAAGTTTAGGTGTTAGTAGTGTAGTTTAGGTTTAAGGTATAAACAACATGAGTTACCAAAGTACTTAGTATTTCACAAAACAAAATGGCGCCCGATAAAATACACACCCGATTACATAGACGTTCCATACAACACTTCCTTAAAGGAAATTCAACCGAAGAGGTGAAACAAATGGGTCATTCTTTAGGAAAAATAAGTTGTGACGGGTCAATGAACCGAGAGTCTATATCAGTTGGCTGTGACGTCACCATTCCACCAGAAAAAGCAAGGAGGCAAATATAATTATATAAGGTTGACTTCGTGATTGAATTTGCCAGTCCGATTGGCGTGATTTCCATTTTTTTTTATATATTTACGACGTTTTTTGGAGATGTTTTTGTCATAATGAAGAGTGAAAATTATAAAAATATCGGTATTTTTTACTAATAAAGATAAAGGTAAAAAATGATATTACTTGTAAAAATTTACGTTTATTTAACAGTCAGAACTTACAGTCATCAAATAATATAAAGATAGACGTAGCCGTCAAATATTTGAGACGCGAACAAACAATACAAACATGGCATTTAAACAACAGCACCAACCTACAGACCTGTACAAAAAGGTCAAAAGATATTTGAACAAAACAATACATTTTTGTCAAAGATATTCACAAAGTATTACTTATCATTGTAACCCAAATCTCTCGCAATCAAACGGCAATTACGAATACATAAAACTGTGACAAACAGAATTTTATATAAATGTCGCCTAATGAGGGAATTTTACACGTGTCGTGGAGCTATTGTGCTGAAACAATGGCCGCTCACAAAGCTACAACAGAAAGGACAACAACTCTTTATTATCAAATATGTAGGTCATAATAACGAGCTCTCTTTATACCTACCATACTATACACCCACTTATACCCCATACTCGCTAAATTGGATATTATTCAGCATTAAATTGAAAGCTATAAAAGATCAAATGTTTATTTTTATTTTTGTCTGAGGAAAAATATTATAAGAGCACTGTGCGGTCGGCTAATCGTTCTTTCGTTTTCTGATTCGTTTGTGAATTTTATTTATTGTTGTGGTCGAAATATTGCTTCATAATTTTCCTTATTATAATTTAATTAGACTGCTGTAGTATTGAGTTATTTAAGATGTTTCTAATATACAAATTATAATGGTTATTTTCGAGTTATTACTAGAAGAGCTTTGTTACCATAAATATAAAATTAGAATTAAATATTCGTAATTTTAGTATGTTTTGCTTTTGTTACATTAAATCATTTGAATGTTATTTAACCCGAGAAGAGAATAATATTGCTTTTAAAAGAGTTGAGTTAACACCGTACTTATACATTGTAATTATACATTAGTTTCGTTAGTTAATTAACTACATAAATACCTGCAGTACAGTATAAAAGTTATATATTATAAAGTATATATTTACATACAAACAAATACATACATATTTACAACGTCGCCGACCAAAAAGACCAGAATTAAATTAAACAATTTCAGTAACAAAATATTGTGATAGGTACCACAAACATGTGATGCATTTAACATAAAGTGTAATAATAAGCCACCCACGCTATGTTGGCTAATAAACAAAATATTATTATTGTCGTACTAAATTGGTGAGGGTAACAAAAATATAATTTTACGAGTTATTACCCCAGGTCGGGGTAACCGCCCGCGGGGAGGACGATGCATCGGATTATTGCAAGCCATCACAGAAATTTAATAAACCCTCGCTCTAGGCTATGCACCAATGCGTCAGTTTCGTGAAAAATAAAACACGTACACTCAAAATGTACAGGGATTTTAGTTTTAATATTTATTGGTGACACGTTTTTAGATTTTAGTGTGGCGGGTTTATGAAATTAGATTAACTTGTGGTTCACACATTCATATGAAATTCTTTTTCATTCAAAATAAAATATCAAATATTTGAACCATATATTTCAGCTAAATATCTGAACAGAAGAGGTACAAAGTAAAGATATATGAATATTACTGTTAAGTAATAACGTTTGCTCTTTAATTTTATAGATAAATGAATCTGCAACTTTACTGAGAGCGACTGTCGCCCCGTCTTGTATCGCGGAATGGTGCTCATGAATATGGGCCTCTAGCGTTGCTTGAAACTAGTCGAGTTCTTTGTCAAGTAATTACGTGAGTAAGCCGAATAATATAATAATTAAAATCAAAACCAAATAACACTTTATTATTATCATAACACTAAAACTAATATAATAACTTGTCACAAAACATGTCAACCAGTCTAATATACACACAAGAGCGAACCTCACAACACGACGTCGCTCATGTCAATACGATACGTTGAAGTTTAACAAATTGCACAAACTTTACATTTATTCACTTGATACTGCAAGTTGGGCTGAGATAACCGGGTTCTTGAAGTACGACCCGTAACACGAGACGGTAACAATGAATTATTCCTCAGAATTACTCACATGTTAACTTTCACATGATTGTTTGTTAAAAGTTGCGAGATTTTGAGAAATCATACATATTAACGTTGTGTATGTTTCTTGTTATATTTTTCACTGGAATTTTGTTACGTAGGTTGGTAATAAATCAGTGATTCCTAGTATCGGGTAAACATTAATATCGGTGTGATCGAATTTTCGATTCCTCGAAAATATATCTATAAAAGTAAACAAACCAAATAAATATATAAACACGAAAAATATCCGAAAAAAATACATAACTCGAAAACAGTTGGTCGTTACATAACTGAACAGAATTATATACCAAAAAAATCCTTTTCAAAATTAAATAAACTCAACTCAATATTTAACCGGACAGCTATTTCAAAAACCGTTTCATTCATCCAATTTAACCGTATAACGCTACCCAGAAGCGTTTTAAATTCGCCCAAACAAATATTGGTTGGAAAAACCCGACACATTATTACGCATTCGAGTCCAGCCGTCAATATGTGTGTCACACGCTTGGGAAGAGGGTTTCGATTTAATACACAATTAGGCTGGGTTAATTAGACTGTGTTGTCGCCAGCCAATCGATGAGCACTAATAGATTTCTATGTAAACGGCCATCAATTTGATGTTTTCTCTGATGACTGAGGAGGAAATTTGAGGGATTCGGGTTCATAGATGGCGCCACTGGCTGATTTGGTTGTATGAGAGGTTTAGAGTTCCTGTATTTTTTATTATTAAAATGTGAACTGTTTCAATAAGAAATGGTATTTTGAATGAGCTTTATACCACACTGTCTAAAGAATAATTACGGTTTTAACCCTTTTAAAAAATTTTGCCAATGGCAAATGACTTATTCTTCTTTATAGTTAAGTTGTAAATAAAAAATTCAACGTAATGAAATAGTCTTATTTAAGATAGATTTCAATTACAAACAGATTTTTAACAGTAACCAACGATTTGTATACCTAAAAACTTGTGTATTTAATACACAAGTTAAATATTATTTCACAAATAACATTATGTCGTTAACAAAATAAAGAAATAAAAACAGCCTCCTTTAATGGAGTTAATAAGCATAATATTAACATCAAAAACTTTTCCTTACATCTCATTTATATAGCTAATGAATTAATTATAATTCGTTCTAAGAATACACAAGTCTCTAATTTGATTTTACAAATGTCACAGTAATTTTGTATTCAAGATGTCAGATCTTATTAAGATTCTTGACAAACGTCACTGTTGAAACTTATGAGACGTCTTATTATAGGATTCTGAGTTCAACTATTTGCTAAATAAAATAGAATAGAGAGGATTGTTCTGCTGTCATCCTGTCACATCGGTTTTTGGGCTGAAATTGTGTAATATGACTTGATAAATACAAGCTGGACTTTCGTGATGGAATCGAGTGAGATATAATTAGATTTTTGATAATAATAATAATCCTGAATCCGGACACGCTGCCTTAATTCCGATTATTTAGACCATCACTGGAGTGCTCTGAAGTGATAGACGTGGCTTAAGGAGGTTCTGATACGGATCAGTAGTAGTGGTAGCTTAATGAAATATGGAGTTTAACTAAGAATAAAGATAATTATTTCAGTGCTTTTTGGATTCGTGATTAAAACTAAGTTACAGAATGCCCTTGGAAAATTTTAATTACACATAATTGCATTGAACCAAGCCACGACATACAAACTGCGAGGCACAGGTTATTACATAAACTAATTAATTTCCCAATTATAGTGCGCGTACAAATGTTTGCGCACATAACACTATACATCACCTCTATCGCTCCAAAGATCTTGTGTCACCAATGTTTACCCGTTTCTCTGATACGGAGGGCCGTCGAACCAGTATTTACGCTGGTACCGTCCGCTTAAAATGGCACTTTACTGTCCTTTGCAAACGGTACCCTTTCGGAAATCTGGTTGTTAGTGGGAAATTAGGCGCGTGATTCGCTTCTTTAGGGTGAGATGCTGAGTTTGGTGTTTTGGTGTGCAGCGATATAGTCAGTATGCTTCGGGTGCAGTGAAGAGGGAAAGTTATGAGGGTGTGAAGCTGCTGGCTAACTAACTTACGGTATGTTGAGTAGTTGGTAAAGGTAGATGTGATTTTAATAATATGTATCACTTCTATGGTTCACCGAAGAAGATGACTAAGATGGTTCAAGATCTTTGCATTTTTAAACATTTTTGAAATTACATTATAATTATGACATCAGCCGTTCACCAGCAGTTAGTTACCTAATCTTTTGTAAGCTCGCAAAAATGATTTATGGTTTGGTAAACATATTTTTTGTTTTGCCAATTTATTTATCCCATTTCATCCCTTAAGTATGCACCAGTAATCACAAATCGCTCGAACTTCGAACCGCAAATAAGGCTCGAAGGCTCAAATCGGAGCTTTAGAAAAAAGATCGAGAAAATAAAGTTACTGATTTCGGGCCCGGGTCCTTTTTCCGGGGCTTAAATAGGGCTTAACGCAGCTAAAAATAAATACAAGTAAATAAGTTTTTTAGTATGGATAAGCAAAAGTTGTGAATTTAAAGGAATTTCTGGTTATATTGGCAAGAAATGAGCTATAATATGGTTAAGAGTTTCGCTTTGAGCGCTTTTATTTATGCAAATATTTTGTACTTTATTTTTGTCTGACGTTCAAGACGTTGATGTTTTGTTTCTATACTTTATTATGGTGGAGAATAAAGAAGCACATTTTTTGATATTCTTCTTAACAGCAAGTATTTTACTTGTCAGCCATTTTTTCTGTAACCATTCCATCAGTGCCTATTTTATATTTGTCACATATAATGGTATTATTTATGGCAGCAATTAAAAAATAAAGACTTACAAGAACCATTCAATTTATATTACCTACCTATAAATTTTTTGTAGGAGAACCCTTTAAAAAATTTTCCCCTTTAATTAGGTAATCATCCAATAACTTCTATCGTCTCGATTTTTTCAAGGCGAGATCCCTCGGCGATAGTTAGACTTTTACTGAATAAAAATCACCCCATTCTGACTCCTGTTTTTCGAGCCGGACCTCCGGTAACTCGCAAGGCAGTTCGCAGCACCGGGTCACCTACCTATAGATGCAAGTCTAATAAATTTTTTGAATCCATTGTAATTTTGTCCCTGTTACCCCACGTTTCCAAACAGTGTGTGGCCGTGGTCCTTCAAGCCCGTCCCCAACACGGTGGTCAACCCAAACCGGATTCCAGAACCCTAACCAAAAAATTTGCAACCGCATTTAACACAAAACGTAATGAAATATCCGCATCTATTCAAACTTTGGGTCCTTGACGCGTATTTAGTAACGACACTTTACTTTTATGATTGGGTGAGGTTGGTAAGGAGTTGTGTATGGTAAAAGAATGAAATGGTGTACTTTGAACTATGCCATAATGATACATTAAATAGTAGATAAGAGTATGTATACTATTGTATCTTCAGCATTTTTTTTGAAACATACTAATATAAATAGTTTAAATATTACTTGATACTGCTGGTTTGCAATGAAAATATATAAATATTGTTCAAAAGTTATAAGCAAGCGGTTTGCTTCACAACTTACCTTAAAGAACATGTATTTTATACAAGTAGGTACAAGTATAAGTTAAAAACTGTATGTCATACTAATCAAAATTACCAAAACCTTGCACCAAAACTACATACAAAACACGACTCATTAGAAAGCCAGTTTCACAGTGGCATTAGCAAATACGCATCCGGGGTTGGGGTCAGAACAACGGGGCCATGCTGATTTAAGTAGGGTCTCTGCGTACAATCTTTTTAATTAGCAAAGAGCCTATGTATCAAGTCTTCCTTCGTTTCAGCAATGTGTTCACGGTATTTTTGTTCGAGTGAAGTATGGTTGCAAAGTTTCCCGTTGTTTGTTTTAAGATACGTACATTTTGGCAGCGTTTTATTGAGTGGCCTTGCTGGGTGGGCGTTTGTATATATGCCGCTTTGTTTTTGTCGCATGGTTAGTAACTGGACAATATATTGTATAGAATTTTGCTTTAAAGAATATGTTTTTTGTAGAAGAGTTATGTTATATACATTTTATAACTTATTGAATAGTTGAACTACAATTTGCCTATCTTCATGTCATGGTTTCCCAGCTTATTATTTTGTATTCAGAAATAGACTAACATTTTCTAGTCTCATACAATACACCAATGAATATAGTGTTGTATCTCTAAACTAACCCAACATCCCCCCAACACCCACTAAAGCTAGATTATAATACACAAGCAAAGCAAAATTAATCACCATTCTCCGCCGAAATAAACTAAAAGTACTTGTATATAAATCTTTCGTAAGTACGAAAACAATTTCCGAATGAGAAGCATACATTGCGTGCGTTGTTCGAGGTAGCGGTAAATAGTGAAATCCTGTGAGAGTAAACTCGGCAATGTAACAAACACTTAGCGATAATATATTGCTTGTGTTAATGCATAGTGTAGTGCCAGTTCAGATAATGTTGCTCTCTTTGTTGTGAACAATTTACTTATTTTACGTAAAGTAGCATCGTACCTATTATAGTAAGGAGAGGTAGACAGAGAGGTGTACTTTGGAAGTGTGGTTTTTTGCTTGTGTACTTGTAAGATCCATTGTTACATTAGGACGGGCCAATTGCCAAAATCGGGTCTAATTTGAGACTTCTTGCTATTACTAACTATTCTAGATCCAGAACCGAATTTGTCAACTTCATGATCCAAGAAGTTTAGCTATAAAATAAAAGTAAAAAGCATTTTGGATATCGAACCCTTGCCTCACTTCAAATTAAAACTAGCTCAACCCATCTAACAATCATAAGCTATATAAAATAAATAAATGTACATATTTTTAGACCAATATTTCTTTATTTAAAGCCTAACTTGAATATAAACTCTGAAAGAAAAATAATATCAAAAGTATTCGCAAACAAATCTTTACAAAGAATTTCGACGAGTACCTAATTTAGTGGTAGGTAACTAAGTACTGGTATTTCAGGATTTTTGTAAATAACTACAGTTCTTTTGTTATTTAATTTTGTACCAAAGTCTCATACCTATTTATAGTACATTATTAAACGCTCTTTAATTACGAGGAAACCGAAGAGACTATTGCAATATTACATTACACGACTAATTTAATTATCTGTTTTGAAATCTATCCACAACCATAATATAAATAACAAAACTCAAATATTAAAGCGATATTTATTTAACAAAACCAAAAAAATATAATTAATATCCTAACTGACAAAACCTAGCTAAGACGACAGCGAACAGCAACCAAATCCCTTTCCATTCTCCAGAGCAAATTCAACTTAAACCCTTCGGAATGAAAACTAAAATTCATTGTCCGCCAAAAACGACAGGGTGCTCACAAATCATACGTCCAGTTTTTTGTAAAAAATAACGCGGAACCAATTTGTTCTTGTCTCTGGCGGTAATAACTTCAGAATGCAACTAAATTGCAATATCTTGGTGTTATAAATCATGAGAGCGAGCTATCATGGTGGCAGAATAGAAACAATAAACGTCTGCTGTGGTGCGTTGTTCAAATGGCGGCCATTTTAGAATTGCTAGAATTGGGTACAGGAATTGCACAGTTCTGAAGGTAGGTATGTATGTGTGTATGTATGGTTGGAATTAAATTGTCTGAGATGCTGTTAATCAAATGTATTGTTAGGTCAATTTTTGGTTCCAACATAGTTTTACTGTAGCTTTTGTTGGAAGTAAAGGGACAGTAGAGAAGGTTCAATAACAAAACGAATGAAAAGTGGGTATAATTTTGTAAATATCTCTCGTCTTGTGTATTCTCTGCTCACCTTTAGGTACATTCGAATATCTATTGTCTGTCACAGTAGACCTCATAAAAACTAAGTCGATTACATTGTATTTGACTCTAGGGAAATAATAAATATATCAATGAAACTGTACAATCATTCTCACTTAATGTACTTAATTAAAAATACATGAAATCGATCCATATATAAACAAGACTGATGTGGGAGGTAATGTTTACGTGGCCCTCAAGAGTACGCCCTCCCAAAACGGTTAACGTGTTTTTACCCAAAACGGGTTGAATGTCCATCTTGGGTGAAATTCGGGCCGAGACCGTCCGTATAATGCATCTTTGGGGAGCACTGTGTTTTTATTTTTTACATACAACTTTGGACCCCAATTTCGGCGTTTTCGGGCAAACAGTAACCACTTTATTCCCCGCTGCACTGTGTTGCTGATTAAATATTTTTGGAAAGTTTGTTTGTTTTGCATCTCTATTTTTTAGTGGTAAGGTTCATTTTAAATTAACGAAAAAGGAGAACATCAGCTAAAAATTACACTTCTTCAAAGTGAAATATACCTTAGCATACAAGACCTAAAATTAAAAATAGCTTTGTACGTATTGGTATCCGAACAACACGCCCAGCACTGTCAACGTAACTTAAAGTATTAAACTCATCCGCTATATAAACCGGGTTTAATGTAATCCCCGTTGGTTTATTTATGACGACACAACTACCCGCAAATAGTTTCAATAATTTGCTATCAGCGTTGTGCAATTAAATTTTTGTGTCATTTGCTATTTCGAATTTAAAATTGAAGTAATAGAGTTGCATTTTGTTTGCGATTTTATTTGGGTAAATACTATGGTGTTTTCAATTTTCTATTTGGCAATTTATCAAAGATTTATGAAGAGTAAAACTGATTCTTTTATTCCGTGCAGTTAAGAAAATTGATAAAATAAAATTGTGAGCAAATTCTAGTAAAATACAATCTACACTTTTATAATATCCTACACTTATAAATATAATATCTTTACTGTTCAAAGCACTACGTAGCGGCTTTACAGCAAACTGCAGAGCTACTATGCATCTTTGAATATTCTTTAGCTTAGCACATAAGTGAATTTATGTATGTAATATCCAGAGATTTACAATTACATCATACATAATTACATAGCGAAACATTGTAAAAAGAACTTCTCTGATTTGATTACTTGGTTTAAACATTGTACAAAGGCTGGATGATAGCTCATCTACGAAAGAAGTATACAAGGCGAATATGAACTGGACCGTCGGCAGAGGGCACCCTAGACGAACATATAAGGACTAGATTTTAGAAATGCTAAATTAAAAGCTAATAAGCTAACCTTAACCGACGAGCATGCACGTAAAAACTGATGACTGTTGATGAAGCGAAAGAAGTATGTTTGATTCGTAGCAACTGGAATTACATTGCCTATGCCTACCACCTATGGAAGCCAAGCGTGAAGTTATGCATGTATGTTTACTTTACAAAAAATTAAGCCCCATATTAGTAGACACACAGAACAAAAACCAAAACAATACGTCGTTAAACCACTTTATACCTCTCAGAGCTACCTCTGACGGTTACCGTAATAAAATAGGTTGGTATCAAGTTATTATACACCAACAAATAGTCTGATAAAGGTTAAAATAGTACCGACGCAGAAACAATAGGTTTTTGGCCATAGAGAGTCTAGTTTGGAGAAGTAAAGATTAATTAGCACGGTATCTGATAGTGCATTGTTTAGGTATCAAGTGAACCATCGAGTGGCACAAGAATGGATTGTAGTCACTGTTCTATGTCGAAACAATGGAACGTGATTGGAAATTTGAGAGGGACTTCGTGATTTTTGGTCCTAAATTGATAGATCTGTCTATGTATGTATTCTGAATAGGTCTTACTTTTTGTATTGTTGTTGGGTATACGATTTCTTGTTAAAGACGAAGATTGCTTTTTTATGGAATTGTGGGCAAACGAGCAGACGGTTCACCCAGTGGTAAGCGATCAGAACCACCATATGGACCCGCAAAACCAGAGGAGTCACAGGTGAATTAATTATTATATACCTTGTATATTTTGAGTCACAGGTTGCTACGATTATTATGACGTCTAACTACGTCAAAAAAGAAAATTCGGTACTTGTGTCAATTTTTTTGACTTAATTTGCTTAATATAATATTGTCTCTCGTTTGATTTTATAATAAATCAAAGGTGTTATTTATTCTGACCAATATAATTATGTTGTAAGTTATGTCATAATACGTTGTTGTAAGTTATGTCTTATTTAACTACTTAGCTGATTACACAAACTTAGTTCGTTAATATCTTTATAAGACTTATACGAACCATAATATCTACCTACTGGATTTATTTTCCAAACGATCTAAGTATGATATGCTTTTTGAAAATTCATTCACAAATATTTCTACACAATTCTAACGATGCTAAAAATCTCCTAAGTACATATAACCCGTTCTAAATCTCAGGCTCGCTCTCCAGATCAGCATAAAATAAAACAAACGACTGTTTTCTGGAACGTCGATACCAATCAGGGATTCCGATTCAGCCGAGTACCAGCGCAGTTTCATTGCGTCGTACCAATCGAATATTGTTACCGATTTATCGAATAGGGATGCGCTTTCCGAATGCGGTAGCGATTATCGATGCATTTCGTTTTGTATTTGAATGAAAATGGTTTTTGGAATGTGGTTAAGGTATTGAAGATGTTTTGAAAATTAGTGTTTTTTTCAAATGGATCATTATGAAATAATTAACTTGAGCTTGGCCACATTTGAGAACCTGGCCAAGCTCAAGCTCACAAACATATAAAATATTAATAAAGTCGACGAGAATATAAAAAAATAGGAAGTCGATTATCAACACAAATCATAACCTAACATTTGCTCATCCCAATTCACTCTTAACACATCGCAATAAGAGTTTTCAAAAACTTCTACCTATTCTGTAGTCGGACGCATTGTAGGAAGTGAATTACAAAATATTCCTCACAAAAAATACAAAAGAGAATGTTTCTCTCCCCAATTCCCCATTGTTATACCGATATACACCGAAATATACCGATATACACCGATATATACCGATATATACCGATATACACCGAAATATACCGATATACACCGTAATATATCGATGTACACCAATATATACCGATATTTATATATAAAGCCGTAATAAAATGGAAACTGATTGACGCAGAACAAAATCTGAAGCCAAGTAACTTGGCCAACAAAACTTTTTAATTTAAATCGCTAACCGGCCGCTTATTGATTTCTGTTTATCAGAACAAAATGGTGGATAATATTAATAGCTATTTTGTTTCGTACACGCGTACCTAAGTAATTGGTTTTTCATCAATCTTTTTTAGACAGTAGAATAAGCAGCTTTGGGTGTATTTTTAAGAATTTTGGAGATTGGGTTTGGATTAAACCGCATTGAGCAAACGTGGTGAGTAATGCTCAAACCTTATTCGTAAGAGAAGAGGCTTTGCTCAGTGGATTATCATGTGTGATGATTTTAATATATCAAGTACGACGCCAGAAAGAGATTAAAAAATAAACATTAATTCAAAAGGTTAAACAATACTTAACGGTTCAGTAATTATGTTTTAAAGCAGTGTAGTGAGGGAACGACCACAATTTTATGTGTATTTAATTTTTAATTCATTTACTAGTGGTTGGTGCGGTCACACCAGTCGTTCGCACGAATTGGCACCATTTTTAATATGACGTCATTAAATTGTTGCTATTGAGCTTGTATCATGTTAACGAACTAGTGAGTATTTGAAGATAAATATAGGGATTTTCTAGATTAATTTTATAGTTTTGCTAAATGAGTGTAGTTGTTAGTAGTTTAACAGTCATTGGTGGTTGAGGAATTACCAAACATAAACTCATATACAACGTATACCCACTATTATTAAATTTAAGAGAGTGCTATGCTTCACAGTCTTCTCAATAAGCTATCAAAATCTTATTATATATTCTCATTTTAAACATTAGTACTTGCCGTTGGTAGTTTATGAAACCGCGGTATCATCCATGAGAAGCGGACGTCTTAAACCTTCAGGACATTACGACATTCCCTATCAATACATCATCCTTTCTCATTCATAATAATAACACATATCATTACAGATATATTTATTAAGAAAGTTGATCTTACATCACATTCACCGTCTTCTTACACAAAAAAATATGCACGGAAACACAATTACTAAAAGCCAGGCTTCACTATTTAAGTAAATTTAAGTACAACAAAGATGATCAAGATAATACGGAAGCACGGTAAACCTCCGAAGAGGGTAGTATCAAGTTTTAATAAGAGCACGGAGGAGGCTCGGCTTACGTTTCAAAAGTTCCTCTCTCATATGCAAACTTAATTTTCAGTATAAACTTTCGACTTGACTAAGTTACCGACTATGTTTTACTTGCCTTTTTTCCTCGAATTTTTTGTCTGGTTTCATTTTGTTTGTAGGTGTAGGGTTTTGTAAGATATAGCGGTCCTATATTGATGCAATTAATTTTGAACCATTTATGGGTACGTTTGAGTTCTATTACTTCGTGGTACATGAAAGATATTATATTGGATATATAACATACCTAATATGCAATTACTTAGTGGAAATCGCACTATCTCAATATATAATGTTATATTACACCTATGTTTATCACACTTTAATATTATATTAATATTATAAATGTGAAATTTTATTTGTTTGGATATTTGTCCGTCAATCACGCTGAAAGTACTGAACGGATTTTGATGAAATATGGTATATAGATAGAGTATGAGCTTGGGTGATATGATATTTTTTATTCCAAGGGAATGTGGGCGAAGCTGCGGGCAAGTGTAGTATTATAAGTATCATGTAAATATATTGTATTACGATTGCAATTCAGACGTCATAACAAAATGTGCATGATTTTAGCAGATACAATTTTAGATTAGTCAATAACTTAATTTATGGGTGACATCTTGTGACGAATATCACAAAAGGACGAACCATTTTATTACAAGTACAACAATAGGACACACACTCTAATATGTCGCATGGTCCATTAAAAATCGTTCCTTTTGCTCCGTGTAGCAGGAGCAATGTGTTTGCAGTCCTGAGCAAACTATGTGCCGTGTAAACACGACCTTACAGCTGAAATGTGACCTGACACACTTGTTTCAGGGAAAATAATACATGTACGGTATTGATTGTTGAATACGTTGAATCTCGGTATATAATTGTGAATAAAAAGAAATAAATTTATTATTGACGATCACAATAATGTTATAAATGTGAAAGTAAGTTGTTTGTTTGGATGTTTATCCGTCAATCACGCTGAAACTACTGAACGGTATTTGATGAAATTTGGTTTACGGACAGAGAATGAGCTTGACTTAGATGATATGATTTTTTATCTTACAGTGACGAGAGCGAAATCGCTGGCAAAAGCTAGTCATGTAATATGCGAATAAGAAGCTATTAAAGCAAACCCTACTTAAAAAAAAATGACGAAAGATGTTACATTCAGTCACGCCTTTGTTATCCCTAAACGTAAAAAAGTCAAATTTAACTCCCGCTTTTGACCAGTTAGACTATAACTCCCACGTTATTTAAGATGAGCCCGTTACAACAACGACCGCACTAAATCTAAAAACATTAAGAGCACTCTACACACACACATACACACGACGTATTATTCAAAGCACGATCTAGGCTAGAATTCTAAGCTAAAACTAAAAGCTAATGTTTCGTCCAGTAACGAGCCTCGTGAACTTGTATTTATAATAAAAACATGGCCGGCAGATGGTCTGAAGGTACACCAGACAAAGCTATGTAAACTAAGCTAAGATGAACTTAGCTTGGTCTAAACCGGTGTGTTATTTAGGAAAATAGGGTGTAACTAATGTAGAGTAGTGCAGTCTGTTATACTGATGCTTTATAGGTAGTTTGAAAGAGAGACGTCATCGTATCATCAGGCTATTTGTCGCTGAAGGGGTAAGCAGAGTACACCTCTCGCACAATGTACGCCCAAGTTTTACTATTTGTGTTGTAAGTTTAAACGGAGTATCAAATCTAGTGTATCAAAAGTATGGGTCTGTTTAACCATAGATAGGACTCATTAGTGTCATGATGTTTCTCGTATTATGAGAGACACCACATAATTTTCTCAGTCAAATATAACACAAGACAATATGGGGATATTGTCTAATACACAACCCTCATCTGACCAATAAACTAAATCACCATGTCTAGACGAGGCAAAAAATAATATTTCCCAACAAAAACAACAAAGAACAAAGAGACCCGCAATAAATAGAGGAGAGCCCATAATCTGTGTAATACTAAACGAAAGTGTAGCAACACCAAGCAACACCAATTATCGGTCCAATCTAAAGGCGGACAGGGGATAAATATCGACAAACTCTAAATTATCGTCCGTCCGTCTATCGGTATAGGCGCGCAGATGATTTGTGCGTTTTGCCGACAATTTTTCATCCACCCTGCCAACACTAAATCACGCTGACAACTTCGCCCGACTGAACTATCCTCAACACCCCGGAAAATTCAACCCTATGTGTGTATTTCAGGGTTGATATTCAAGTGTAGTGTTTTAGGGTGAAGTATCCAAAGGTCGGCTCCTTATATTTGATATTTGTTTACCGACGTATAATAAAATCCGCGTGAGTTATTGCAGGTACTGTTTGTCCCCTTCGTCTTGTTAAAAATGATGTGCTACTACATTTGTCTCGGGTTTATTAAAATTGAGGTGTTTATATTAACTTTTTTTCTTTTTTTTTGCTTTATTACTTTCGTAGTCTTATTTATATTACTGTGGATAACATAATCTTGGAAAAGCTCAATGTGAAATACAGACAACTTTCATGTTGAACATAATATTATTTTATTTTATATACAACACAATACAACGTCACGCCTTTTTATCCCCGAAGGGGTAGGCAGAGGTGCGCATTACCCACTTTTCACCATTTGTGTTATAAGTCTAATGTAATAAGGAATGAGCCTATTGCCATATCCTGGGCACAATTCCAGACTCCATGCTACTGCTAAAAAAAACCCAGTAATATTTTGTTCGACCCGGGAATCGAACCTAACTAAGACCGCTTGTCCGGCAGTCACACTTGCGACCAGTCGACCAACGAGGCAGCCTTTATTTTACATCAAGCGATAATTATAAGACATACTTAAACCTGTTACAATTTTATAAAAAAAAAAACAACATAAATAAAACATCTATCGATATTAATCATAATTGCTAAAATGATAGAGGGGTAGTTCGAACGTCTATCAGCCGGCCCCACCTTGAAGGATAAATAACAATAACAACATTATTAAGACGAATGATAACAGCAATCGTTCGGGAAACAGTACAGTCGGCAAAAAAGAGCTAATTCTCAGTAAAGTGTTTAAATAAATCTCTCACAGTGCACTGTTGAATGCAGCTCGTAAGTAATGGCCGCAATTTGCTTTAATTTCGGCTGTCAACCGTACTTTACTTTTTTTGTGGACGTAAATAAAGATTAAAATGGACTTTATTACTGTGCTTCAAAGATCTTTAACTTCAACTGGTTTTTTGTACTACAAAGTTAATTTTCTTTCCTGTGTTCTTATAAAAGTTTAAAACTTTTGAATTTAGCAGTAACAATTCAATATTTGCTAAATAATTACCATAATTGTATGGAAGACCAGTAAATCATATTTTAGTAATATTTTTTTTCTAATATTACAGATTCTTTAATAAAAGCTACATTCAATTTACTCATTAATCAAAACAAATATCTTTCAGCAAAAACATACAACTAATATTTAATACAGCATTTCATTACTTTTCTTGTAATTTACACTTTTTCTAACGTTACTGGCTAAATTACTATCATTAATATAGTGGGCACGTTTTTGGCGACGCTACCCATTCATCAAAACGCGGTCGACACCGCGGGTCAATCGTTGTTTCATCACTCATACTGAACTATTGTTTCACACGTAACTATTCTAGCTATACATTGTTAAAATGTAGGCTTTTTTGAAAATATTACTTTCGAATTTTAGCGTAGAAATGCAATCAATTTATCTAGAGATAGAGAGACTCTCTGTTTCTCTTCATAAATGACATTTAAAGTAAGCCACCACAGGCCCGCATCGTATGCATTCCGTATGACGTCATCAGTACGCATCATATGTAGGCGTTGCCGATGATGTGGTCCGTACGGTGCGGATTAGTGAACGCAGTTGTATGAGTTTCTATACAAGACAAACTAAAATCCGTTGTGTGAGATGCGCACGATGCGGGCCTGAGGACGCCTACCTTTAAACTACAGTGAGCCTACCTAAGTGAATTTGTAAAGAAATCAATGGCTGACATTTGGAAGTCGACGAATTATGTCAAAATATAATAATATGTCAAGCCAATATTAATTTTTTATCAGACATGTCAATTTGTCTACAAAAGGTTTTTAAAAAGATAAGAAAAGTACGCCGTAAAAATAATTATGTAATGATTATGCAATAGCAAAAATAATGATGTGACGATTATGCAATAGCTAAAAACAAATTCTTAAGAATTCACATGACACAGACCCATTCACTAACAAAATATGTACACGTGTACATTGTTACACCAAAATCAGCCTTAATACCTAGAGCATAATATAATTAATCACGCTGGTAATTTTTCACGCACTCATTCATCATAGGAGAGGTCTGACGTGAGGAGGTCACTGGTAGTACCATCACTCAATATCACACACTACTTCAGCTTGAAGATACATAACTTAGTGTCACACATAATATTACGCTCGCTTAGCTTGCAAGGAACCGGTTATTTATATTTTATTATATCTTCCGTGAGACTTACGCGCATCGGTAAGTGCGCGTGTTTCCAGGCAGAGGGCGCGATGGGCGCGACACTCGAGTCGCAAGTAGCAGCGCGACAATCGCCGCGTCGTGTGTCGCGGAATGCTGCTCATGAATATGGGCCTCTAGCATGGTTTGAAACTAGTCGAGTTCCTCGTCAAACAGTTACGTGAGTAAGCCGATTACATAATAATTAAGTTATTCATATTATTTTTAATAATTTATCCAGTTACCAACACTTTACCCTTATTTTTTTTCGACGTAATAAAACTTTTCCAACCCGAAACTTAAACTTTTTGATAAATAGTTTAGAGTTTTAGTAAAAATCTTTTTTTAGAAAAGAGTAATAATGGAGTTTCTTTCTCGTTCTTCTTCATTCGAAGCTACACTTTGGTACAAGCACCTAGCTTCAATAACAGACAAACAGATATGCAATTCAATTTGACAAAAGTTAAGGATTAATTGAAATAAATACTTTGATTTTGTCTTTAATAGATTATGAAAAAGTGTAATTTAGGATAGAAATCAGGATTCATCGATCGACTCTCAGTCAAAAATTAAAAGGAACGTAGTTATAATTTACTTGCTATGAAAGTTAATACTTACATAATACCAAATTTAAAAAAAGACTTTATTGGAACATTTCATAATATTATGTCCTTATAATATAAAGAGCTGGTTCTACGGAAGATTGCAGAAGTCTTTCAACCTCAATAGCGAGCTTAGAAGCTGTTCACAAAGGCACATTAATTGGAACTACTCAGCCACTGATACCAGACTCCTTGCTGGAGACTGAGCTGTGTACTACATGCAGTTTCCAAGAATATTATAATTGTAAGAATTTTATTTTAATTAGACATTTTGCTTAAAAATAATACTAGCTTTTGCCAGTGCCTTTGCTTTGGTTCCGTAAGATAAAAATTGTACTACGTGTTAGACAATACTCTATCCCTGTTCCAAATTTTATCCCGATTCCTTCAGCCGTTTTGACGTGATTGAGTAACAAACATACACACAAGCTCACAAGATGTGTTGGGGCTAAAATGGCAGTAAATAAGTAAACATTACGCTTAAAAAAATGTGACTATTATTTGATGGGTAGGCTTAAGCACTTATAGTACACACACAATTATGGATGGTTCCTATAGCAAATCTATTACAATGTGAAATAAACACTTCGAAAACTAGAATCTCAACCTAAAACCGTGTAAAAATTCAACAGAAAATATTCAAACGACTGAAATTTTTCGCTTTTTAAGCATATAAAAATGCGATCTTAATCTTTGAGAACCCTTACATGTAACACGTTAAATTCTAAGGCCGTGTCCACATGCCAGTTAACACATCCAATTACATGGGCTAGTGGAGCGAGTGAGAACCGGCCGAGCTTCATTAGGCAACCGCTCGTGGTGTCCTCAAGTGTAATCTCGCAGAAAATGACGTTGACGTGATCTGACATCTTTGACGTGACTGACGTGTGTGCTAAGCTTTACAATGATGCATTTGATGTATTGTCTTGTGGTTGTGTTGTTGGTGCATTTTATATTGAGTTTAATGTACAGTCAGATAGATGTTACGTACCGTACATAAATTGGATGGGTTTAGTTAAACGTGCTTGAGATATAAACTAATATAGAAACAAGAAAAAAAAACGGAATAGGATATTAGTACATTTTTATCATATGGTTACATTACCAAAGAAACTAATGCATAATATTAATCGTACTATCCATAATTCCTAAGTAAATAACTAAAACTTGGTTTTACGTAAATAATAAATAATGAATACGAATTATTATTTTCCTTCCAGTTCAATGAAACCAGAACACCAACCACCAACGAATCAATACAAGGAGGCGCACATAATTAAACAACCCAGCACCTAATCTAAAAGATCTCGCGACCAAAATAAAATATTTACATTCCAAAGCTCGCCCAACAAATTTCAATCTCGGGAAATATTGAAAAAACACCGCAGTGAACATCGAACTAGACGATTTCAATCAACGATCGGATATCTGAGATAAGGTCGAGACTTCATTCCCCCGACACAATGGATATTGAAAACTGATATCATTCGCTATTGTTTGCTTTTTTTTAAATATTTTCGAGAAAATAGTCGGAACGGTGTTGTTGAAGGTAAGGTAATGCTGATTTGATATGTTTTTTCTTGTTTGTGTTCTATTAATTTGGAAATTGGTTTTTTAGTGATTTTAACCGACTTAAAAAAAGGAGTTTCTCAGTTTGACCTGTATGTACGTGTTTGTTTGAATCGATTTTGATGTGCTCAATTATTTTTCTTGCGTTTGTCTTTTCAGAATCGATTTGGATGCGGTAAAGAAAATTGAGTATTTTTCAGACTTGTCTTTAGGTTGATTCTCTTACAAAGTTCTCATGCACTGTTGATTCGTTAATTCTGATCTTGTCCACTATATGTCACCATTTATGGCATATGCAACATTAATAAAATGGAGATAAATACTTAACAATGTTTAACAACCTAAACACGAGTCGTAAAATATAATACCAAAAACAACATTGCAACTTGTTCACCAACAATATAAAACTATACTCACAATACGAAAACAAGGCGCAGATTTGTCAAAACAAAACTTTGAAAGTAAAGCGTTACAAAATCTGAAGGTAACAGTGGAAATGTATTGCACAACACTAATGTTTAAATTCAACGCATTAGTTGTACGTGTTTTGAAAACTTTCGAGAATTTTCTAGACGTAAAGCGAAAGAGATCTCGCTCCCTGTGGGGGAAAACAATGGCGTCGATGTATCGAATGGATGATAGTCGAGATCTGTATCAGATCTTTTGAATTGAATTGGTGTATGGTTAATTGATTCCATTTATATGAGGTTGATCAATATTAGCATTGATACTTTAAATATTTTTCTTTTTGACGTATTTGGAATTAAAATTGTGTCACAGATTTTCAAATCTTTAATTTTTGCTTACGAAGTTTGTTTCATGTACGATAAAATCACTTGCCTGAATGTTATATCTTATTTGACTTCTTTTTCAAGTATTTTTACTGAAATATTAAAAACTAAGTGAAATAATAATCTCTAGTGGTGTGTTAGAAACTAATTTAATATAAAACCACGAACAGTAATCGCACACAACATTATAATATTAGATTGTTAACCTATCGCGCCTGTAACAGGGAAATGGTTCAATTAGAACTAATTGAAATTAGAATTCGGGTTCAAACCGGAGTACGTGTAGTTTGAACACCAATTAGTTTATAATTCTATCAGAGCCAGATTAAAATCAGGATTTTCTGAATACAATAATGTAATTTTGAATAGAAATGATTTTGTAGTCAATGCATTGTGTGTTTTGTAATAATAAAATCTGAGATGTTTTATAAAAACATCTAGGAAAATATAAACCCAACAAAGAATATTAAAAATACCACGAACAAAGGAGAAAGAATAAAACGCTATGACCGCGTAGCCGTCGTAGGCACCGGCTACGGCGTAGCACGTTCATTGCTACGACGTAGTCGAATGGAGCGCTATTATGATCTTATTACTTAGTACAATATTACTGTATTATTACGCAAAATAACAACTAACTAATTTATAAGAGAAGCAACTGGCTATAAATTATCTTGGCAGCTTTGTTATTTATGTCCTACACCTCAGTAATATAAGATTTTCGTATAAAATGTGAGAAAAATATATTACACTATCTTGAAAGCCCGGTTCGCTCAAGTTTTGTTCGTAAAAAAGGATAAAGTTCGGAAAGAAGCTCCAAAATGTTTTTATTACTTTATAGTCAGTTGATTATTTGGGCTGAATTGGGTTCTATCAAAAGTAATCTTATTAAATTTAGTTGGAAAATATTTTAGTATGCAATAAAAAGTAAACCGGCTGGATATGGCTCGTTGGTCTCGAGAATGAGTTTCAGGTCGAGTGAATGTAACTATGGTTTACGATTCTGAAATAATTCGTAATGACATGGAGTTTATGGATATTGTAATTACAGGTTGAATTTTTGTAAAATAACCTGTATTTTAATGTTTTGAAGAGATGATAATTTACACCTTTGTATTTTATACATTCTCAGTAGGTAGCTACTTAAAGGTATTCTTGAAAAACTTCGAGAACTATCAAGCCATTGAAAGTACTTGAAGCACTTGAAAACAATCTGTAATATTAGTTTTGATCTGAAATAGATCTCTTGAAAAGTTTCATTCGAACTGCTGGAAATCGAAACAAGGGTGAATGAACCCTCACATAAACTATAGTTGATGTAACTTAACTAAAGGGTAAACCCCGATGATTTTGATAACTTTTTTATATATTATAATTAAAAATGCAACTAAATAAATTACATACATACATACATAACCCATGTCTGCCATGAGGATATGCAGAATGGAATGCCAATTCCTACGATTATTACATACCTCAACAGTAATCAGTGGTTTCATGCATGCTCGTCGATTAAGGATACTTTAAATTAGGCCTTATTTTTAATATATCGCCAATCAGGTCGATATATGTCCGTTTAGAGCGCCTTCTACTGACGGCCCCATTCCTTGCTTTGGTTTATATACTTCTTTCTTAAATCTATTTTCAGCCATCCTTTCTACATATCCAAACTATTGTAACATTCCATAAATAGTTTCTTTTGTCCACGCATAAACATAATAATAGTGTAAAATAAAACGCATCCTATTTTATTCCAAACAACCAAACACAAGACTTCAGTCCAGTTGCAAATGCGAACACTCAATCAAGAAGGCAGTGTTACCACGACTCCTTGTTATCTTAATAATATTACAATCCCAACGAGTCAGCAAATCCCTGAAGCAATCTGTCTTACATAATTACCTTTATTTCGACTTCCACAATCAACCTGTTCTTTGTTTTATTACACTTTGTTATGAAGATGTAATTGAGATTATTATGTGAGTTTAGATATAGGTTCAAAGAATCTGGATTTGGATCCTCAATTAAAAAATGTGCATATTTTTAACACTCGCTGGCTACTCTCGCGTGGTTTCAACTGCTGTTCGACTACTTTTAATCGTAACGTGATGTTTTATAGCATACTAGCTTCCCGTAGTCAGCAGCTTTGCCTGTGATCCCGTGGAATAAAAAGTATCCTATGTGTTGTGTGATCCTTTCAACTGTTTTAACGTTATTGCGTAACATACACATAAACTCACAAACCTTTACATTTATAATATTAGTAAGATTACAGCTAATCTAGTTATCTTTCTCAATAAATTGATTTACAGATTAGCGCGTTTATACAAATAATATAAAAGACAAAAATACTCTCCAGTTTTATAAATCAGTAGGTGCAGATTTATATTCTACTGAGTTTAGCAATTTCCATCACAATTTCTATAGCAGTAAAGATTAGTTCTTAAAACCAAAACTGCTTAAGATTTTGCAGCTAAAATATACAGAGTACACGATCCAGCCATTCTTCCCGCTAAACTATCAACTCGCACTTATGTGAATAAGAATTTAACATCGTTAGGGAATCCGTTGAGAGACATAATTTAAATTTTCTTTTAAAACCTTTGTAAAACGTGCAAGCTTGCCAAGAAATTCAAAGTAAATTGTTGAAGCACTGCACTATATCAGTTCAAAGTTGTTTCAGCAAGGCTTTTTAGTGTTCAACTCTATTTTACGTCTTTTTTGCTCAGAAAGTGTGTAGCGGAGTTTTTGCTAGACTCTGTATTTAGCGCAATTGTCACGAAACCGTAATACATCGTAAAATACAAGTTCCACTAATATTATAAACGCATTTTTTACATCAAAACGGCTAAAGGGATCGAGATAAAATTTGGAACAGGGGTAAATTATGATCTGGAACACATAAGATACGTTTTAACCCACGGGACGTGGGCGAAGCCGTTGGTAGACGCTAATACATAACACATTCATACACTATCTTTAGACAATATTATTCCAACTTATACAATATCAATAAGGAAAACATTCACACTACATTTTCTCAGCAAAAATATTCTCTTAATCATCAGCATCATCAAAGCATGAAATTAAGACATAAGACGTGGATTATCTGGTAGACGAAGACATAAGTTTCAACCATACGTTACGAATTCACCCTTGATTAATCCCTACTCAACCCGCAAGGGAGTAAGCGTGAACATACTCACTTTGAGCGTTTCGCACACACAACCATCAATGATTCAACCCGTAAAGACATCTATGATTGAAAGTCTTTTTTCCTCTCCGAGCAAAATAACTGGGGGTAGAATAAGGGGTACAAATGGGGGGTAGGAATAATTACGGCCGAGGGGCCTTTGACCTCAGAGGGGGACGTAATTAAGGAGGAGGAGGGGGGAGGCAGGATCATTTTCTCTTAGGTGTGCTTTTGTACCGCGTGTGTAGGCTAAAAATATGCTAGACCAAAAATGTTTGCGCCTTTACGTTCTGTTTCTCTGATTTTTGGCTGAAACTGAATGAGGGAAATGTGTTTTGTTATTCGTAATTGCTTTTATTTGTTAGGCTTTTCGTAATTCGTACTCATTTATTGGCAGCTGAAAGCAATGAAAGTGTAATGAGGTAGTCATTATTTGAACGAATTAATTTGCTAAGGTTAATGTAATGGCTTTAAATTAAATTTAAATTGTGAATTATTGAACTAAATTGTAGTAAATATTTTTTAGAAATAGATAAACTTAACAACATCGCAATATCTTTAGGTATGATATTGTATCTCTGTAAAAAATGAACGTTCAATCTTTTTCGCTACAGTTTTTTTCCCTTATATAAATTTTATAAACGGTCTGAGAGTAGCTTCTCATATACCTTGTAACAGCTCTAGTCTGTCAACGTGTAGCTATAATATATCATCTAGTCGTACATAATAAGGATTGTAGAAAGAAACGGCGCGAAGAATTCTCTCTCCTTTATGACACGACGAAATCCCAAGTTTTTATTTTACTTGTTTGGGGGAAAGAAAATAAATCATGTCTGTAACGTCCTGTCATAACTATAGCAATCTATTATGTTTAAATGCTCCAAAAATTCTCGTAATAAAAAACAAAGTTTTGGCCGAGACATTAGTCGAAACTTCCACGGGTACTTAAAAGACAAAATAACAAGATGGATACAAAACTGGCTAAGAGGGATTCGGATTTGGGTGTTAGCATTTTTTTGTACTGAAGGACTGAATAGGATTTAATATCATCGTAAGTAGGTTTTGGAGTAAAGAGTTAATTTAATTACAATTTACTTTTGGTTTCTTTTCCATTGACCGGGTAAAGTTTACGGGTATTATTAGTAAGTGCATGACTATTATTTTTATTTGTTCTACACTATAGGATATTCTACACACGAAACAAAAATTTGTATATCAAGATCATAACAAATTATGTGGGAAACGAACCCGCTACACGTTGTGCGGCAGTCGGTTGCCCAGCCACTGCGCCAACTGTGCAGTCCTTTTGTTCAGCATCTTTCACTATTATAAACTTTTATACCACTCCCATCAAATACTACTCGTAATACTTTACTTCTAAGGACCCTTCAGTAACGAATTTATAAACGGAACCCTGAAAACAACTCTTTTACATTAAGCAGGCAAAAAGCTTTTCTGTAACAAAATTAAATTCCACTTAATATCAGTACCGGAAGTTTAAGTTAAAGGTCTCAACCGTAAAAGAAAATTAATTTATATTTTATGGAAAAATGTAGGAATAAAGGAAAACTGACTCGAAGGTTATTACAGGCTTGAGTACAAGTTATTGGGTTATTTTGTTGTAAGTAAAGAGGTTTTGACTTTTTAGAAAAGGGGAAATATCGACACTATTTTGAAGTTCCTAAGGTTGAAAAGACCTTAAAGATACGGTTTTTTACGTTAGTTTGGAGATTAGTGTACAACTTGAAGGCGTGCTTGTAATAATTATTTTTGTTAATATAATTATGCTATACCAAATCATGTTACAAAAATCAGGAAACCTAATTGATATTTCACCATAATTCATAAAAAAAATAACCCACATCAATACTTTTATCACACGAAGCCAACGAAATATTACATTTCAGACCAAAATCTCCCTTAGATCTAAGTAATTATGCGACATATTTCCAGGCCACATTACGTCGTAAGGCCACATTACGTTATAAGGCCTCGTCCTCACGAGGCTACAATTCAGAAGACTTCATTAATATTGCTGTTTACTCATATTAATGGATTATTCCCTCAGGCAATGTTTGGATTTTGGTAATTTTAATTTTGGGGCTATAATTGTGTGAGCTATGCGATTCATGGCTGCCATCGTTTTTGATAGAGTTGGTGAGACAAGCGTTTGTGTCGTTAATGATTTGAAATGACAACAAACGATGAAAGAAATAAGATTTCCATTCTCATTCGAGTTAATTGAAAACCAAAATTTTTTTTAACTGACTTCTTAGTTTGACCTGATATGTCATGTATGTTTGTGTGCGATTATCCCGCATTTGTCTGGACGGATTTTGATGCGGTTTTCAGCATAGTATTTTTAAGACTTATAAAAAGGCATACGCATTTTATTTTTAAATAACGTTATTTTAACAAGCAGTGTATTTTTCAAATAACTATTTTAAAACTTAATAATAATAATATATTACTGGCACCACACTTACTGGATTAATTACAATTATTACCCATCAACTTACAACACAGGTGTGCGATATGAAATACTGATACCACATGCTCCAAATCCAATCAAATATGGATCCTATCAAAACCTTCGACAGACATGTTTGAACATGTCTCTCGGGACCTATTAGCTATAATCTTTAATGAACATATTGTACCGTTTTGGGCTAAGACTGGGAACTTCGGTTCATGTGGAACTTAGTACCGTTGTGTACTCAGCTGAGTACGCTCCAAGATACTTGGAGATAGAAGCATGTATTATATTGTACTGTGTGAAGTAATTTTGGCAATTACATTCAAGTGTTGCTAAGGTAATGATATTTTTCGTGTAACTTTTTTATTATTTAATTAATATCTATATTTCCTCGAGAGGACTATTTACACTAGGCAGTGATGCACATTTAAAATGTAGACTAATTCAACAATGTAATAGAAACTGAAATAGGTAATCTAACACTATCATTAGAACTTACAATGGTTAATCCCATCTAGCTCTAATGATAATATTTTACCAGTAATAAGTTTCGTGAAATAGGACCTAATTTATCTGAACGAATTAAAGTAAAATTTAATTCAAGTATCGAATTATGCTTATGAAAATCAATAATCGAACTCAATACAAGATTATCGAACTCGATAGAAAATAATCATAATTAAAAGCATTATTAAACGTAGCAAATTAGCGTTAAGCAAATAACTAACCGATTTTTTTCCTAGCTTGATAAAATACGAAAATTATCAGAATTTCCGATAAAATGACTATGTATTTTGTTACTCGTAACATGTAACATTGTTATGAACATCAAACGTCCTTGTACTACATATTCGTACATGAGGTACCAAATAAATACTTTGACGTATTTACCAAGAACTAAATAAAAAGGAAAAAATAGCGAAACAGTGAATATTTTTGCTAAAATATATTTTAGTATATATGTATGTACCTATATAGAGTGTGTAAGAAAACATGGAGAGGGCTAGTTCTAAATGGAATTCAGAAAATGTTTCTAGCTCTATATATGAGTAGAAGTACTTAGAGCTTAGTACGTATGTGTAGACTTCCTAATCATGTACTAAATATAATGTTCACAGCTTGTTTGTAAGTGTTTTCTTTTCATACTAGCTTCTGCCAGCGGCTTCGCGCTCGTTCCCGTGGGGTAAAAAGTAACTTATGTGTTATTTCAGACCATAATCTACCCCTATTCCAAATTTTACTTTGATTCCTTTGTATCCCATAGGAACGTTGGCGAAGCCGCTGAGAGAAGCTAGTTTTATAATAATAAAGAGTACATAGAATATTATTTTTCACCTTTTAATTTTACGAAAGAATGCAATAGTTTTTTCTAACAACTCACACATACAAACCAGTTACTCATAAGCTGACAGCCCTAACCAGACTGCCTCCCACCCAACAACCTAGTGATATATGTACTGTATTGTACCGACTGTAGCTAAAAGGGAGGTGCTGTGTTCAACTAGATGAATTTGCTTTGTATTAGAGTGGAGTTATTAGCAACAGCAATATACTGAGATGTGAGAGGGAATTAGTGAAGCAATTTCCAAAATGCTGTGTTATATTGGACTTTATTGCAGTGTGTGTAAGGTTGGAAATAGGTGGTGGAGTTTATAGGTTTAGGTATTAAGTGGTTTTACAAATGTTTAATAAATGTTTTATGTAGTTTGACATTGCTATTTACTTTATAGGTCGTTTTAGTGAGGCATCACATCTTTAACTTGCCAAGATAACCTGAATCGTTCACATACTGTGTTTCATAATTATGCTGAAGGTAAAATAGACTACGTTAGGCGTAATGATGACTGCGGACTACCTAGCAGAGGAGTAAACTCCCTATTGCCTCACCCTAGGCGAAAGAAGTCATTGGATGATTTTCTCCCCCTCGAAAAAAAGGCTTAATGATCAGCTCTAGATTAATTTGACGGAACATAAAAGTTTACCAATTAATCTGTAGATTTCTACTTCATTTTCTATAGTGATAAAAGGTTTTATTTTAATATCCATTTTGTAGATTATTTTTAAATATTAGACACAAATATTGTATATACATATATATATATTCTTACGGAAACCAATACTTTCGAAGATATATTGATTTTGAAACACACCGTCACTTCTTTTCATGCTCCGTCATCATTCCTATTACGCTACGCCTTGAGAGCAACCATAAAAATCATATTTCTACACACTCTTATGTCAGTATCATGGACTAATAAAGAACTGTGGCGCTACTAAAACATTTTACAATCAAAAGACATACAACTTGTACTATCAATATTTGAACACAATCCTACTGCCACTGACTAAACTAATAAGACAGCGCGTAAATTAATGTTAATCAAATCCTCCAACTAATTCACTACAAGCATTCTATTTATTACAGACTACACGTTGTATGATCTTTACATACACACGCATATCAATATACACCTTACCATCCAATAGATTTTGAACTCTACTGTACAGTAATAAAGAGGAAAAAGCGACTTCATGTCGTCGAATCATTGCATATCAACATAGACAAAATTGTCAAATAGATTTTGGACTTTAACGTTTTGTTATAAAGTCGAAGATGTATTTCAGCAGTGGAATTTGATGTGCGGTGTATACGTCTCGTTTAATGAAAGCCTGTTCTCAAGCACCAGCTTGCATGCCTAATGAAACCTAGAACTAGGCACATTAATTCTGTTTAAACCTAAAACTATGGTCTAAGTTTTGTTTCTAGAACGTTCGTGGCTTTCGAAATTGTTGTTTTAGATAATTTTATACTAAACTGTTTTAGTGTTGTCTTGTAATGTGTGTGCACAGGTGTCTGAAGTATGTTTTCTGTTGTATTGAAAAGATATATTAGAGAAATATAATAGAAATAGTTTAGAAAAATATAGACAGGTGCCTATTGTAACCGCAATCACTTGAAGTAGAATTATGAAATTAGAAACAATAGTTATATTACTATAGTGGATAAGCTCAACTGGCGATTGTCAATTGCCACGGATATATTCACAGTTAGGTATTAGTATATTACCAATGAAACATTTGAAATGTTTGACTAGAGTTTACCGTTCCCAAAACCTCGATTAACGTTGATAACATTGATTAAAATTTTATTAAATTTGACGTAAAATCAAATGCACACATCTCGTAAAACCGCTCTAATAACTTTTCCGAAACTATTAAAACAGCAATATATCATTCATGACGGGGACAAATTAGATTCAACTAAAACTTCAATAATAAATTAATAGTATACTCATAACTAATTGTTCCCTCCTTCTCCCATCACTTGCATCGTACCAACCAACTTTATACCATGACGCTTTGATAACAAAGTTGAAATTAATCTGTCAAAATCCCGGGGGAGCATAATGAGGTTGAAACTAGATACACACGTTTCGGCGCAGGTGTAATTTATTGCTTTACCCGGTTATTATATGAAATACCCATCATAATTCCATGTTGAGTGGCTACGTGAATGGATTAACGAGTTTTTGAGGTTCATTTTGTATGTTTTATATCGGCAGCCTGTGGGTAATTTCAGCTGTATGAATATATAAGTGGTTTTAGGTAATTGAAGCAATAAAATTATTGGTTTGATTATAAATTAAGTCCTAAAAAGTATATTAACACTTTGAACGCGTGGTGGTCACCGGTGACCGACGTTAGCGGAGGATTTGCCTTCAACAGTTTTCTGTTGGCAGTCAAAGACTTAATTTCAACTTGAATCAATTTAGCTACTATCAAATCTGTGCACAGGATTAAGAATAATTTTAATGGATTTTTGAAACTGACTTGAAAGTTCATCCAGACATTTAGAGATCTACACACATGGGCATCACAGTAGAAAAGCTTACTAAATACAAGATCATACACATACATACATCAACTTAATTGGCGAATAGTGAGCTCCCTGCCTTCTTTTGTAAATTACGTGGAATTCCGCATTTCAAGCTAGAAAGAGATTTCAAAATTCATTTGATTTTCTAAGAGATTTTGGTAGCTTTAAGTCCCGTTTTTGATGTTTAGAAGGTGTTAATGAGAAATGAACTTTCTGACGCTGAAAATAGACTAGTATTTTGTCTGACTTCTTAGTAATATGAGGTTGAAATGCTGTTTGCTTTTAGTTGTTTGATTTAGAAATAGTGTTTAGTTTCACAACACGAACCTTGAAGTCTTATGGCATTTGTCTAGCAATACAATAAGGAATAACTAATGGGGGGTACGTTTATTTTGCTGCCTAGATGGAGCTAGTGTGCACTACTTGTCCTTTCGTCCAGTCAGTTATAATACTTATAATTTATGACAGCTACTGTGATTGGATAAAAATCCTCTTGCTAAATGAGTATCATCAGTTTGAAAAAACGGTAGCTCCCATAAAATTTTATTTGGATGGGATAAAAAAATGCTCCCTTAACCATAAATTTGATGCTATGATTTGGTTAAATATTTTATTTAGAAAATGATAGCACTAGAAAGACCCATTGTATTTGAACCTTTTAACAGTTGACAATATATAACTTTTATAGGATGATTTTATATTAAAGTTCCTGACTTTACAGAAATAATACTAAGATCCGCATTTTTATTACAAGACAAAGTTACTATTTATACATTTTCCCTTTTATAATATTATACAGAGTTATATATTTCAAGACTACACAGATCCTTGTAATTACTGTGAATAGTTCCTGTGGGAAATTCTTGGGGAGTGTAATGACTTCTCCTGCCTTATTTATTTGGCTTCACGCATCTATTATGTAACCGTAATTGTCTTGTGTACCATATTGCAACTTGGTATACAATTATGGAATCAAGTTTACTAGGAAGTTTTTGAAATATAGTAGGATCTCTTCATGTATAGCAGCATACCCTACTCTAATGTAGTCTAAGTTTCACAAATATGCTCCTGCATCTGTAGTTTGCTAAATTTGCTAAGTCACTCATGAAATCATATGAGCGACTTATTCGTTTGCGGATTTCCTTATTTCTAAATCGATCTCGAAAAATGAGCGGCTCATTTAAATTGTAAATATTAAATGTAGTACAAAAAACAAACAAATAAATAATACCTACACGAGTATAGGCCTTTTGGAAATATTATGACTGATATTATGTCATGTTTATAACTAAATTCGATGTTCCATACATCGAATTTAGTATTGTCAAAGTTTAAGTAACTTGATGGACAGTTCATATACGGATCTTTTAATATCCAAAGTATATTCTACGATTTATACAAAATAGGCGTTACAAAACTACTATTATATTTTTGTATACCTCTCTTTACGAACCTACGCTTACGTAACTGTAGAACAAATTTTCGAATAAATTGCTTGACTTGTTGACAAAATCCTGCGAAGGGTCCAATTGAAATAAATGATTTGAGTTTTGTTTGCTAGGAGCTGTCAGCGGCCCCCGAACTTGGGCAGTTTGTGTTCAATGTTCATTACAAAACATTTAAGACAAGATTGGCAGACGATAAACATATTTTTATGGTCACTATAAAGAGAAAAACAATGTCGCCATTCCGAAAAAAGTGAAGAGTACTAAAAAAAAATATTGCTAAAAACTCACCCTAGCGCGTGACCTTGTGCCCTGTTGGTAGTCGTAACCTCTGCCCTGTAAAAAAAGGAAAGATAAATATCAATTAGTATTTTTATTCTATATACATACGTCATACATACATAACCTAATGCCTGTCTCTCATGGAGGTAGACAGAGACAAGGGAACGTCAATTGTAACGAATATTACACACTTCTTTCGCTTCATCAACAATCATCAGTCTTTTCATGCATATTTTTATTATATGTCTACTAAGGTATATACGTAAGTATAAGGTGTATAGGTATAGTTAAGAAGAGAGATTAAAGTAAAGTAAATTCGATAAACAATTTCTCAATATCACAAAATATTATATATTGATTAACTTTTTCCTTTTACTGAAAAAAATGACACTCCTATTTTTAAACCTGATATAGAACAGCTCTCTAACTCAGAAATACTCAGAAGTGAGACGAATTCTTAACATATTCAGTTACCAAAGAAAACACGTCAAAGCTAATGTTGAAGATCACAGATTCGGAATCCAAGTAATTAGTCGCCACTTAAGCATTATAACTTACAAGAATATTACATTTCAAACAAACGAACGACTAGAAGATAGCAATCTGAGTGGGGATAACGATATATATGTAAAGTTTTTTATATCTCTATTTATTCGTATTTATGTAATTTAATTAAAATACTCGTGTTTTCTTTATCGTTAAGTTATCTATATTTGTGTGATTATCTCACGATTGGTCGAACAGATTTTAATGCGGTTATCAGAAAAGTATTTGTTACATTTAGGAACAAGTTTTAGTATATTAATCGATTGCAAAAAGAGGTGTTGAAGTCGGTAAACTAGAAAACGTAGGTTACTGATAATAATTATCCAGTATATGAAATCAAATCTTTGTAAATGTTTACTTATTACACGCAACGATGGCATTACAAATCTTAATTTTACTCTGACTTACATAGGGCCTTAGTACTTTTCATATTTCAATATAAAAATATTTCTTTTTTATTATTAATTCTCCTAATAAACAACTAATGATAACATAATATTTTTATTTCACACCTTATCCTCACCCTTATGATGACAAGCTAAAACCTTCAGACGCAAACACGCAAATTGGAACTCTGAAACTACTTCAGTTAGGTTATATATTGTACAAACTAGTTCGGTATAAGCCACGTAATCCAGTAGAGAGCCTACTTCGACACGTGACCGCCAAGTTATGGTTACGTTTCAATCTAACATTTGTTTATCTTCAACCTTCTTGTTTAGAAAGGTACAAACTGTTGTGTAACTATTGTGATTGTGTTTTGATGAGGTATTGATTAATTTTCTAGATGTTCTAGTGTGAAACTGAACGAGGTCTTGGTCTTAGTTATAATCTTGAGTAGGTGGTAGATACTAAAGCTTGGATTACCTATTCACTTACGGCCAGTTTCAATAACCTATCTATCTGTAGATTTACTTACTAGAGATAGTATTTTGACATAAGCTCCATACAAAATGTGTCAAAATTCTATCTCTAGTAGGCAAATCTACCGATAGATAGGTTATTGAAACTGGCCGTATTACTCAATATTTGACAGTTTGGCGATTTTTGTATGTATTTTTATATGTATGATTTAAGTGAATAAAAGATTTAAAAAAAAAAAAAAACTATTGGGTTAAAATGAGGAAAACATGAAACGTATTATTATTAGCATCTTTTTTTTTCAGCTATGTTCGTTCCACTGCAAGGTAAATCCTATCCTATCCTTCTATTCCATAAAGCTTTAAGCTTTAAGTGGAACTGGGCTGGTCACTTTTGGGTCTGCCGCATGTCACACGAACGATAGTCAAAACTTACTACTGAGTAGAGTCCGCTCAATGTCCACAAACATCGGTGCAGGCCCAAAAAGAGATTATTAGCGTAAGTTATTAATTTATAAACCAAAAAAAATATTCGAACTTTGAAAGGACCAAACTCCTTCTAACATTCATAACACAAACATCGAGTTACTAAAGTAATAAAAATAATTAAAAGTAACGTCTCAACTCATCCACCCTGACCACTGAAATATTAAAACCCTTTTAAGCGTCTTCCAGAACCCATCGAGTTATAGACCTTCTGAGATTACACAGTTAAAAAACTTAAGAAAACCAGTAAAATGGAGTAATATAAACAAGTTAAGATTGTGGTGTAGTAACTGTCTTGTAAGATGGTGGTCTAATGCAATTTGCATGGAGTCGGTAACTTTGAGCCGTAAACAGGGCCCCACCGCAAGCCTTAACGTGTTTTCTAAAGTTTAAATTGATTCTGTATTTTACTGGTTGCCTTTTTGTTACAAAATCCGTGGAACTGGTTACGTTTAAACGGATTCGGTTTACTGTGATGAAGGTGTTCGAGATTTATAGCCTTTTTTCGGTGAGTATTTCAAGTTTTTTGGGGGAGTGTTCGTAAGTAAGTAAGGTTAACCTTTTTTTAATGTTAAGTGGTTGTACCAGTACGCACGACATGTCGTGTTATTTAAGTAAATATTTTATGAAACTAATAATAAATGAGATTTTGTTGGATGATGAACTGATCTGTCAAATCTGTTTTGTGTAGATACAGACAAATCGAGAACGTCCTCCTTTTTGGAAAGTCGGTTGTAAATATTTACGAGAACAAAATATACTTTCATTGTACACATTTCAATGAATAGACTTCGCAATACTTATCTCCAAGTGAACATTAAAAAAGACATTCAAGAAATATCTGTCTACAACCTAATTCTTTTAACAAAAAGATTTGAAAGAACGCAAAATGGCAGACAAAATTATTCAGAAACTTTGTACAAAATCTATTTATATAGGGACACTTGGAAAACACATTTTAACGCTTTTTATGTAAAAATTAGCAAACAAGTCGTTTTTGTGTTGGAAGAAGAAATGATTGTAAATCCATGAAAATTGTCTTTGGGAGGAAATTTATTCCTCCCAAGAGGACATTGGGGTCTAATTCAGGAGTGATAGCGATGTTTAGGGATTTAAATAAAAAAATGAAAGGACTTGAATGATATTCGTTTGTAACGTTTCAACGTTTTTTGTGGAAATAGAGCTCTTAGGTAATGAATGAGCCTGTGATGTTTTGTTACAGAATTTGGATCAGTAAACGATATTATTATTATTCCCACGGACTAAATATTATTGTAATGAAGTTGAAGTATCTTATTCTTGTTTATTCATGATATTTTGTAAGATTCTCTTTATATAAATATTCTTTTCTTAACAAGTCTATAAGTAGGAGATACTTACAGACAAAGTATAAAGCTTAGATGTACCACTTAGTAATTTTGAAGCTAAGTAAAATACGTTGTTGTTCATGCTTTTGGCTTCCACCAATCATATTAATTAGTACACATAGCTTTGCATTGGTGGAAACTAACTCAACTAGACTATGTTTTTACATGGAAAGATGCGTGCTATAGATGGCTTCCGCGCATAGCTACATAGTTTCACAGCTAAGCTATTACATCTTCGTAGCGTAGCTACATTGCACAACTCCGGTAGAAAACTATTATGCTCTATTTTTCGTACGTACAATACGTCATTTTATTACTTCTTGATAACATCTACTTCCATAGTCATTTACCATTACTCCAACCCAACCACAACTAGCAATAACCATCGCAGGACCAAACCCGCTCCGCTCAAAGATTGGTACTTAAGAAAAAATCGACGCATTAGTGATCCAGACATTAAGTAAACAAAATTAGTCGACAGTAAACGAATCCCTCCTTGTCTTGTTTATCTTGCCACTGTAATTACCGAAGCCTCTGAACTGGGATTTACGAGAAAATGGAATTCTATATACAAACTCACAGATACATTTATTTATATGTATTTATTTAGTCTTGTCTTGTTTGCTTCGAATGCAAGGATCTCGAATAAGTGAGCTAGTGTAGAAGCGAGTCTGTTTCGTATAAATTAGTTCAATTTAGAATTTACTTTGTATGCGTTGAGTCAAGATTTATATTACGGAGCTACATATTTGAATTAAGACTAATTTTAGTTAGAAGAGCAGTTTGTTTGAGCTTTTTAGTCCATGCAATAAAATATTTGAAACAGATTTATGTATATAGAAAATGGTTAAGCTGTAGGTAAAATGTTTCGACCCTTGAATCGAACCTCAAACGTTGTGCACTTCAGTTGTTATTGCCTTGTCATATGTTCATAACCAACAAATCTATTTACAACCCGGACTGATTTGTCCGTTGCGTTGCAGTTATGGGGCGTCATAGCCATGTTATAAAAAATATATGGAAAATGGATTGCAGCGCAATAAATTGATTCTGTCTATATCTCTCAGTGGTGCATTCTCTTTAGGTAATATTTTAGATGCAGCACTATAAGCCACCATCACAGCTTTAAGTCTTGTTTTAATTTGTATTAGCTGCATTTTATTGTCATTTTCAACTGGAAATATTTTCACATTTATGTCCAACGTATAACTTTTTATGAACTCATCTGGTTTATTTATATTTTAGTTTATTGATACATTCTTTAACCATGCCATTAACTAAATCGAAAATGTGGTTGCCACGCCACTAGACGTTGATGGTCTTATAAAATTTAACAAATTTTATGATTTTCTGGATTTTTTGTAATAACGATAACAAATGATTTTGCTATAATTTAATTATAACTTTCGTGAGAGACACTAAATTAATTATTATATGGAGCTTACTCACGTAATTGGAGCAGCACGACAATCGCCGCGTCGAGAATCGCGGAATGCTGTTCCGCATCAAAGAGTTACGAGAATGATCCGAAAAACATATTAATTTAAATGGTTTTACTATTAACCGTGAGGCTATATATATAAGTACTAAACTAAGAACTAAACAATTTTGTGCATCATCCTAAAAGCCTAGTTTTATCATAAAACATAGTCCAAAACTACCAACAAAATCGATACACTATAGCACTCAGTCTTCATACCCTACACTTTACATACATATATGAAGGTATATATAAACACATGTATATATGCTCACTATGTTTCTATCCCCTACATCAAAAGGAGACTATTTTCCATGTACAGTTATGTTTCCGCTTCAAACGTTCAAACCCAAAAGCTATTTGCTTTAAATATAGTTCACACACGATGCTTTGTGCAAAGGAGTCGGTGTTGTTGTGTGTGTTCGGAAAAATACGTGCGCGGTCACAAATTGGATTCTTTTTTCAGTATTCTGATTTCTGATATTGATAGGTTTGGGCTTTTTGGGTAGATGTGTTGTGTGATGTTGGGCGTGGTTGCTGGTTGGATGTAAACAAAACTAGAATATTTTTTACATTTTTATTGAAAATCGAAATTGTAAACGAAAGCTCGCAATAAACTTTTGCTTATCAGTCATATGTAATTTAGTAGACCTAGGCTAATATTACCTATATTATAAACTACACTTTGGAACGAGCAGTTAGCTTGACTGACGGATAGACTGACAGATCAAAAGTATTTAATTTCAATTTATGATTTAATTGAAATAAGTACTTTGAAATTGGTTTGTCATTCTATTACACAAGAAATACGTTTTAAATTACATAAGTTAACTTATATTTCAAAATAGTTTGAATAGGTTAATTGGTCAACAAAAAAATCTACAACCCATGGTTTGCCTATACATTACAAATTTTAATTAACAAACTACCTAAGCTCTTGTTACAAATGAATCAGTTTGAGCACATGTCTATAACTTGTATTAATATTATTGATATTCTTTATGTCTGTTTGTCCTCCAATGGGTACATTCTTGTTGGTCATGCGATCGTTAGGTCCCTAATATATACGCATCTTAACATAATACTCAAGATACCCTACTGCATTATGTATGGGGAAAAATGTTCGGATAAGCAGTGATTGAGACTTGGATACTTTGTTTCCAACCGTATTCGTATAGGGTGAAGGTTTGTTTCAGGTTGTCAGAACGATCATCGTGTTTTGGAGAACAATAATAATTAAAGTCAAGCCTTACCTTATAAATGTTTCTAGAATGTTCTCACATTGAATTGTTGGACACGATTATGTTTGTGATGAACGTGACCAATTTATTTGTATTTATAAAAGTTATTTGTTTTGTTTGGAGTATGGTGACATACACCCAATCTACCTGTGGGGAATGCTAGTATTGAAAACATCAGAATCAAAAGCGTGGACAATAAATAGAAATAAATATGTTTCAGATAAAAATGTCTCTTCAAGAAGAACCGTTATTATCACAAAAGAAATGACCCTCAGAACCCAAGAACATAAACAGACCAGCTAAACGGCTTAAGCTTAATACAATATGCTCATAAATTTCTAGGTCTTATAATACTCGAAAAGTTTGGGGTCGAATCCCTGCCCTAAGCTATGACAAAAAGACAAATTAAATCGCTCATTATCCGACCCGTTTGGTCGTATACATTAAAGTTTTAATATCATTAAGCCCACAAAATACTTCGGGTGTGAAACAAAGTAGAATTTTGGACCTTGTCACAACTCTACTAGATATAATTTTGAGGACCATCGTTACAAGTTTTGGTTGAATCTGTTAAGTTTGTGAGACTGATTTTATCAACAATTAGTGGTTAGTATTTTGGTCCTAAAGTCAATATTAAAAAATTTCTTTCAACGAAACATATAGGTAATATTAAAGTGTAAAAAGAAATAGTCTATCAATTTGTCTACCAGTCAAGCTTTATGTTCGCGCTACGTTTAATTTTATATCTACTATACTATATAACTAAAATAGTATAAATTAGGACTCGAATCACATCAAAATACTACCTATTGAACTTTTATTATATTTCCAGAGCAGTAAACTCAAAACGGACTAGAAGAGGGGAGCTCAGTTCACCTCTGGCTACCCCTTTAACATCTTTCTACAAGTATAAGATTCCCAAAGTTTAAAATATCTCCAATTGTAATCTGACATCTCAAACCGATTCACGTTCACTTTCAAAGTCTTCATTTCATAGATTGCATTTTAACTCGAGGGAATTCTTCAGATATTCCTTTACCTACACTATTCTGCTTACCCACGTTGGACCCATACTATTAACTTGAATGGCATTCATCGAAAAGAACGAAGCGGTGCAATTTCATATATGGGAACGTTCTTAAAGAATCCACTAGAAACGGATCATTTGTAAAGAGAAATTTATCGACGAATTTGGAGTAACGACACGGGACGTTCTCCGATTATTTTTCTTATAAAACCAATATTAAAAGAGTATCATTTAATCAAGAGATAATGTTAAGTGGGTCATCCTATTAATATCTGAAATGATATAAATATAAAACGAGGCAACCCAACTTATGTAAAAGTAATCAGAATTACCGAACAACCTTAAAGTTGGTGGCCCACACCCGCTAACAAGTCAAAAATAGATTCAAAATTAATATAACCTTTACCAAACAAGTTTCACGTTGCTACCCTTACAGAGTTGAACAGAATTTACAAGCGGACCAATCATAACAAAGTTTGCCAATTTTTACTTTTTAAATCACATGCTGCGAAATTCTATCAGGGAACTGTCGTAAACAAAGCATAATTACTTCCAATCTTCCCAATTTCCTTATTAATCCCACCAGTTCGGATCCCAATATGGTGGAGAGAATGTTTATATAATTACTTGGGACCTTTTAAAGGCAGAGGAACCGATCGAACAATCTTTCAGAACTTCAAACAACTTCCAAGCGAAGTTAAATTGGCTCCCGAACGGATATTTTGTGTGCTCAACCGTATGGGGTGGAATGTTCGTCGGATGATCTTTATATCGTCGTAAAGGCGAGTAATTGAACCCGAGATACTTTAGGCCTTCGCGCCTTACAGTGCCAGGATCGAGGGACGCCGTTAAATGTGAGTGTACCAGCCTTTCAAGGTGCTCAAAGTGCTTCTGTGTAGGCCCAATGCGACTGCTGATAAAAAATAATATCGGTGATTATAGCTTAAAGTCCCCATATTCTATGGTGGTATTTTTATTCAGAATCACTGATAACAGCATCATATCAGATATTTCTTCTGGTAATATGGAGAGAAGCTTTTCCTATACTATCATTTTACATATTTCGCAACCCAGATTTGACTGCACATGCGTGGATCGACTTATCATTTCATAAAACTTAATAACATTTTCAGTCAATTTCAAGCTTATACACAACGAACAAACTTGGAACATAAAATTATCTTCACAAGCAGTTGGGAACAATCCTTATAATAATGTTCTAAAACCCACAATGATCCTTTTCTTCGGTACTTATGCAATACATAATTTGCTTAAACCCTTACATTGGTTTAACTTTCCAGAAAGAAAAGATAATCTTCAAAGGGAACACACACATCTATCCTGAATTACTTCTTATCCGAATCGCTCTAAATACATGAGAACTTCGCGTCTGGCAAAGTTTTCAGCACAAGAATTTGGAATAGCCTGCCTGAACTTGGTAAGTGGATTAAAAGTCCGCTGAAATCATTCAGGGGCTAAGTCTGGACTCCCGGGCCAGCCCCTGAAAATCTAGACCCATTTTCAAGTTCGTTTAAAAGTGATTGAAAAAGAAAATGGCGCAAACAGAATTGTAGATGACAAGATTTACTTTGTAAATATATAATTTGTTTCCGAAGTTATTCGGGATTTTGTTTTGTTGTTAATTTACAATTCAATAGGATTTTATTGGTTACTAGAGAAGAGACTGACTTCAATAACTAACTCGCATTGTAAACTCAATATTTTATTACTCAGCAAACGAATTTACCACGAGTATGAAATATACATCGCCTAGTAATGATTCAGTTTGTCTTGAAATGTATCATCTTGCATTATTACTATTAGTTCCTCATCTAGAAACACATCCCTTTTTACATCTTCAATTGCATAAGGACAAGACAGATCCAAGAAACGTGTTCTATCAATAAGACTCACCTTGGGAGTGTTGACCTCGCGCGTGGAAATGCCCATTTTCTCGTGATGTCGCAGCTGCACGGGGTAAATGATCTGGTAGTAGTGGGCACCGATATTCCGCACCAGCTCCTGGTTCTGGCGGTACTCGCGTAACAGCCGCTCAACTTCACCTGTGTACAATATATGGATTGGTTATGTTGCGAATTTGTGATCTCGGTGGGTATTTGGTAGTGCTTGGTAGAAGAGTTTTTATAAAGACTGTTGTAGTTCTCTGTGTGTTTTATTTTTCTATCAAATACATACATTAAGATTATTATGGCATTATTTTTGAAATGATTAGTGGATTAGGCAGATGTACATAGTTTTATGTAATGACGACTATGCAGTAGGAAATAGTACTTAATAACTATGCAGATCATTTGAAAACTTTGCAGCTAAATAACCAAAAACCTCACAATTTAATGAAACATCTTAGCTCAAGAAATAAAAAAGATTATCCAGCAACACAAGTTTCAATTAAAACGTTCATACCAAAACTAAAAGAGAGAAAACTGAAACAGTTTTCACTTTAAGTAACCCTAAAACCACAACTCAATTCCTGAGTAAAAATAAAAGGTAACACCTGCATTTTGAGTTTAAGATCACCGGGTTATAAACGGACGAAGGCTTTCTTTTATGATGGCCTTAAACCCAACAACGGCCAGCTAGATTAGAACTCATTTAGCTCATGAGTGCTACTTGCCAAGTTGAAGCTTGACATTTATATGGTCGCTACGGCCCCTGTGCTGCTGTGCTGGGGTTAAAACTCCGCGTAGCGTTTTTGGGTCATGCGTTTTGATGGAGTGGTTTCGTTTTGGAATTCTATCAGCGTTGTATTTGGATTATCGTATTATTATTTATCTATTTCAATGAAGGAGGATTAAGCTCTTTAAATTTTGATACTTCAGTTCGATTCCTAAAAACACAATCCAACAGATTTTTCTTTTATTCCAATTGATTTTTATCATTGTCGTGACCTAGCTCTACCTAACTAACAACATAAAAAACTAGAGACTATATTTGAGCATCTTAATAAAAGAAAAACACAAATATTTTCATCTCCATAAATATAAGACCGTCGTGTGGCTCACCAGTCTCCACGCACTAACTCAAGCTTTCTGATTACTTGGCAAAAATATAAAAAAGCCAGAATCCAGGCTAGAGGGAACACACGTGGGATTTGTTTCAACTGAGAAGTAAGAATAACTTGCTTTGTTTGCACCTCACATTAAACAAAGCGGATTTATGCACGCTCGTAAAACAACTTTCCTCCAAGATCCTAATTGAATTAAACTACTTTGTTGTAATTGTGAGCTGAAACTAGGCTCCTCCTCTGACTTCGTGTTTTAGAATTTGAATCTTGTTCAGTGAATTCAAGTGTGTCTGTAAAATTTGTTTTGGATTCAAATACCAGACTATTTATAATTGCTGTAATCAGGACGAGTTTTCTTGAAACCAATTTCAATGTCAATATTTAGGCAACGATAGCTATGACAGCATATTATTATACAACACTTAAATCAATTTCAATAAAACTGAGTTCTACACGAAAATCTCTCAACATCAATATCCGCAGCACCTTGAGACCTTTGAATCCATAAAATATAGTAACCAGCTCCACCGCGGAAGACGAACCCATCCATCATTTTGTATTCACTGTCATTCGCAGTGAATGCTCGTCGAGACACTTTTGTTAAGACGTTTTTGGTTCAAAGAGTGCGGATAATGTGCTCCGCAGTAATAGGAGAAATAGCTCTCCAATGAATTTTCGGTATGGTTTTTAAGTGGCTTCAGAAAGGAGAAATGTTTTAGGGTAATTGCTAAATGTGGTAACTCCATAACCGCTATGCAGATATACAACATGTTGTAATTGACCAAAGTATTTATACAAGGCTATTTAAAAGCATCTTACTATAGAAAGATATTCTCAAAGAATCATAAATGATTTCTTTACCAACATTTATTCAAAAGAACGCTCGCACAAAACTAAGAACTCAATACAAGACGATATTACATACGTTTTCATCTTCGAAACTAATTAGTGTTCATATCAATATAATTAGATTTCTACTCTATTAGATCTCTGCGGGCAACTCCATCATACATAGACGTATATACGAGTATTTCATCACTATCGAACAAAACCTATCATTCACCTAATTAATATAACATGTCGCGGCGTATACCATAATTAATTATTAATATATGATTGGCAGTTCTGGGACAGGCTTTCATTTGGCCCTATTGAGAGTTCGTCTATACACATCTATGTTGATACTTGAGTTGGGGTCTGATTGTCATGAATCAGGGTGTATAGCTCCCACAATAGGGGATCGATTGATGGGTAGTTTCTTGGTTTGCCTGTCATTATGTTTATGTCAGTTCGACACAATGCATATAGGAAGATACCCCTCTTCTGTGTAGTATGACACCCAATATTATTCAGCTATAAATGATGTCTTGCTAATGTACATTACTAATGATACTTTATATTCCAAAAATGTCTCCATGCATACCTGAACCCTGTCGAAGCAAAAAACACGAAACCTCGAAATCAGAGAGCACAACAAAAAGCATGTTACGCCCGCAATAATCAGGGCGTGAGTCTCTCGTATCCCTATTTCGTAGTGACTGGAATACGCCGACATTGTCATACGCGAATTGGGGCGTACGCAAACGCGGCGTACCCGGCGTAGTACGAGAATACGCCATCTTGATGTTTTGATGTGTAATTAAATTGACGCTGGCTGCTGCACCCGTGTGAGCATGGGAGCATGGGAGGGTGTATTGTGCGGATTATCTGTATCATATTGTCGAGCATGAACTTGTTTCGTAGTCACAGAGAATATGCGACTAATAGTGGTAATTTTGGCAGATAAGTAAGGTGAAATGTGGTGCTTTTGTAGTTTTGATTTTTAGTTATACTCGTAGTTAGTATAAACCATAGCGTTTATGCAGAGGAATTTAATCATCTTGATTTCAGAGCTCTATACTGGAAAGAGTTATACAAATTTTAACAATTTTTATACATCTCCTAAAAAAATATACGTAACCACAGCGGGTAATTTAGGCGCGTGATCTGAAAACGACCGGCATATTGATACGCAATTTGGGCCATCTCGAATACGTAATCAGCTCCAGGATTAAAGGGGTGTAAAACAAACGAAATTCGTAAACACAACACCCTTTTACATTAAGTCCGAACTAATAGTAAAGTCGGGTAATCCGTAACTTAATTTGGAACAAACTGCGGTTAGATCGAGAGCTGAGTGACGTGTTTGTGTTATCGAATGGTTCATGTGGGCGGTACACGGGGGACTGAAATTGAACAACTTTTTTATCGTGCTGCTAGTGCTTAGAATGACTAGATTTACTGAAATGTCTCTTACTATGTGAGTTTTAAGAATATATATTTCAATTTTATTCTAATTTTTCAACGGTTTCAAGTTATGAGTTAGTTAAATTACCTCAAGATTTTTAGCAACCATTTAATTTAAATGAATATGAAAAAGATAGGAAAAGATTGAATTCTTGATATACTCGGATCTCAAAGCAAATAAACTGTAACTTCTTAATACACATCACAAGCAAATAAACACGTTCACAAGCTAAAACATTAATCCAAAACTTGAAAACACAATAAACACTTTAACTGAAAATTACCTCACTACGTCTGTACACACAAACACACACACGAACATACATTTCTTAACTTTAAGAGCGAAATTACACAATTAAAACTACAAACAAAATCTTAATCAAGTGAAATAGGTATTTAATTGAGAAATCAGCATACTGGCACGTGTAAAACCCGGTTAAGTTCTTACATTAAGTTTAAATGTCAAAGAGGATATTCGCGTGCTTTCAATTAAGTTCTCATAGGATTCAATTAAACTTTGAATGCTCGAACAAGCGGCTAAATCTTTTGTGATAGGGACGCGTCTCCGTCGACGCCTCGCCGCGTTCTCAGACACGTGTCGTTGTCGTCTCGAACGATGAATAGAGGTGTTTTTACGTGGAATAAATACGATTTAAATCGTTTAAGAGCTGTGGTCTTTATAAGAAGTTTTGAGTTTAATAAAAGTTTAATAAACTTCGTGTGAGTTTTGATTTTCGTGTAGTGAATTAACCACTTAAATGTTTATCCCATGACCTCATGTCCTTCAAGTAAGTATTATAGATGTACAGTGGCGGACAGATCCGCCTGATCATTTAAAATTGAATTGCTTGAACCCAGCAAAAACATTAAACCATACCCGGAGCGGATGTTATCAGGTGCAAGCAAACATTAACTTAGTGGTGGTTAGGCGCATGCGACCACCATTGTACTTCAGCAAAAAGTGTCCAATTTGGTGGATACAGAAGAAAATATTTTCATACAAATAGTATCATTACAAGCTTAAATGTGAAATCAAAGACAGTATACATTTGCATTGTCATATCGGTTGGTGGTACCTACATACCCCAAACGCTCCCATGGGACCAAGGTGTGAGCATAAGCATGTATGGAACTTAAACATCTTAACACTACGCTATTCCCCGAAGAGGTAGGCGTTGGGTGTTTAGAGGATACATACCGCACCGTCTTCACGATAAAACAATATCAAGTTATAGGGGTACGCTCTACCTGTTTAAATACAGAGGTATGATTACACTTAGTGCGATTATACCGAGAATTTCGAAATCAAAGATCTATTTTACTTTGAAAACCTCTAGATTACGCCCAAGTTCAATACACAATGGTATACTAACTTCTACTCGTGAAGATATTTACTATGCAAACATATATATGTTGCCCCAATTATTTATGTATATTTTTTGCAACTCAGACTTGTTCTACCATTAGTAAATATTCATCAATCTGAACACACAAACATTCTTATTTACAACATTAATTTTATATCAATAACGTATCTCATCCCGAGAAAACACTCAAAAGAAAATCAACAGACTGTAATCACATGAAAGTCATTTAAATAATAATTTTACTCGTACATTATATTAAGATGAGAAACTGAATGAGATGTTCCCGAAGCAGGAGCTACTAACTTCGGAGCTAAAGAAGTAATATCATAATTGAAACTAAACTGAGCACAATTAGCCTCGTATGGAAATAATAATTAGTGAAGACAGCGTACGTAGAGGCGTCGGTGAGGCGGGACGAGGCGGGGCGAGGCGGAGTGAGGCGAGGCAAGCCAAAGTATGATATTATTAGTATTAAAATGAAAGTTGATTAATTTATCGAAAACTTTTTGCATTTCAGATTGAAATTGAGATTTTAATTTTGATTTTATCCTTTATTAAAGATTGATTTTAATTCTCCTTTTGTTTAATTTGAATTACTGTTTTGTACGCGGAAAATTCTGTAAATTCCAAAAGCGGATGGCGATGCAATATTGAAATAATTTTACTTGCATGGCAACAGAATTAATGAATTATAATATTTTCAGGGAAATGCAATTATATTTGCAAATATATGTATGCAGGTATGCGTATGATTTAATATCCGACATACATTGACTCTCATATTTATGAACGAAATCAGTGTTAAACATTATCGTATTTTGCAATTCTCAATACAATTTGGATTCTCAGAACACGGAGTCTGAAGCTCTCTGCCTCCATTGGGATTAATAACATAACTAGTGGAAAGTGAATGTAAAGTTAGCACACTTCTGCCACATTTAGGCAATAGCCGTGTTATTATGTTATACACACAAGTTAATGGAAAACATAATTTCCACCCACATCTCAGCAAGCCCCTCGTAACACGAAAAGTGTCTAAAAACTAACAAGTCAGCGTACAACAAAAACCCCTTACGCGACTTAATTAACTTTAAACAGATGGAGCCGAAAACATGTACATTTACCCTAAATCTTTGCCATGTAACCACGACCAGATTTTCGAGAGCCATTCAACCGCACCGTGCCTCAGATATTGTTTGGCATTTTGCGTATGAAGGGAAGGAGGTGAAGGTCGCGTTATGCTGGTAGGTTTGTTGGTGTGTTTGGGAACTTAAAACGGGTGTTGCTTAGCTATGATGTATTGCTTAATTAAAGATAAGCGGTGGAACAAATGATACTGCGGCATTTTGGGGCTGAATTGATGCGTTTACGTTTAGTACTTAACTTTAGTGTGCTTTTTTCTTAACGTTAGGATACTAAATCTTCATTTTTAGCACATTTCAAACTGGGGAAATGGGAGGACGAGAGAAGAAGCACTGAAGTTATTTTATGTTTATCGAGGTTAACGTGTTCAATATCGTATGACTTTTACGAGTCTAACCAATCGAAAATCTGAGTAAAAATCGTTTCATTTTGATTGAGTTTAAGTTAGGTTCAGGTCAGATTAAGTTCGTAAGCTCATGAAAACTGATTACACTATTCTATCTAGTACCTAAACACATCGATTGAAACCAAATTTTATGGTACCTTTCAGTTATGAAACTTTAATAAATAAACACATAACCTATATGCCTAACACATGTGAATAATTAATCATATGAATGGAGGTATCACATATTAATTACAATAGCCGTCTTGTTAAACAATATGGCCGATGAATAGCGAGCATGACGGAATAGATTTTCCAACCATTGTGGTGCACTGTGGAAGTAAATTTCATAAAACTTAATATGTTGATGGCATGTTTTGAATAATTTGTTCAACGAACACTTTGTTAAAGACTCTAGATTAATTGGTTTTTTGACATCCTCGTTTGTTAGAGATTTTCTAAACTTTTGTTTATGGGAGCGTGATATTATAAATTTTTGAGGGGGTTTGTTTATTTTTTTTTAAGTTTTGTATCGTTATTATTGTTTGGATTTATCCATTGAATCTGATTGGTTGGTTTATTCGAGCGCCGAACGCGGTCTAGGTTCGATTACTTTAAATGGAAAGCACACTCATACATAGATAATTTTAATAAAGTTTTGTACTTGTCGATCAGAGCATAAGCATGGTATTGTATCTGATAATTGGTAAAATGTTAAATAATTATCCTCTTATGCAATCCGACTTATTAGGTATTCTATAGTGTAACGAGACAGATATGAAACTCTTGGCTATCATAGATGTAATGTTTAGCAAACTGAGTGCGTACTTTTGTAATCGCACCCAAAAAATATTTTTAATACCTAACCTATTTATAAACCCAATTATCAACACCAGTATGCATATACCTAAAACAAATCACACACATACAAAACCAGGTTGAAAATATGACGTCACCATTTCCAATACTCACAGTACCAATGTCATGAATGACGTCACGATATAGACAACACAATACACGTACGTCGCATAGACCTTACTCGGCGTAATTTTAATTAATTGTAATGAGCCAGTGTGACCCAGTTTGTGGAGTCACTTGTATCTCGTGTGAAGATTCGAGTTTCGTACGTTTTTTTATTGTTTCGTGATAATATGTTGGGTTTGTAAAGGATTTTTGTGAAAGAGATTGTAATTGCAATTAAGTTATGGAGATGGGTTTGTGTTTTAAAGTGCAGGTTTTTTATGGTGGAAATCATCCAATGCCTTTTCCCGTTTCGGGGCGAGGCGACAGGGAGTGTTAGAGTCTTACTGACGAAAAACCACCCTGTACCTAGACCTGCTTTTTGAGGTGGAACCCCGGTAACCCGTAACCAGTCTGCAGAAAGTACAGGGTTAGGTTTACTGTTTTGCTGGAGTGAGTAGTGGAAAATGTGACTAGTGTTATTTGAGTAATAGTTAATCCGGTAATAACTCATTCTATTACTACTACATTTGACGTGTTTTTCTGGAGTTAACTACGTCACGCCTTTTTTATCCTGGAAATGGTAGGCAGGAGGTGTACATTTCGGCACGTAATGTCGCAATACACCCACTTTTTACCGTTTCTGTTGTAAGTCCTATGTAATAGGGGTAGTAGTCCCATGTGAGAGCGTTGAGAGTTAATTGTTCAGATATTTTCAATAAGTATATCTATTTAATAATCTAATAAACGAAAAGAACTTCATCCTGTCTTGCCGTCCCTACAAATATATACAACGAAAATATCGTCGATATAATATGAAATGAAACTCGGCAACATTTTCCAGAAAAATCCATTTAAAACAATACTACATTCCGACAGCTACTTTCCATAACTTCAAAATGAACGCATTACCATACTTCTGACATACTCTCATGGTTTCCATTATCGTTTCTCTCTTGCACATATTTGACAGCTGCAAAGAGTTTAGCGACCGTGGCCGAAGTGAAATGGGCCAATGATTTTAAATATATACATTATTGTGCTATGTGTGTGTGGAGATATGCATAGCCGATGGTTTCCATATTTAGTAGAAAAAAGGAAGCATGCAATGTTAAAAAAGAGAACTGCAATTTTCTTTACCGCCTCCATTTTTTAAGTCAGGCAATATACGCAAACTTTCTCCCATATCTGAAAAATACTATGCTGCAAACCGCATCAAAATCGGTAAAGCCAAACGCAAGATAATCGAGCACAAACATAAATACATAGGATTTCAAAATACATACATACAGGTCAAACTGAGAACCTCTTTTTTTCAAGTCGGTTAAAAAGACAGATTAATACGGCCCTAAAGTTATGAAATATTAACATTACTGTAGTACTGATAGCAAAAAACATTTTAATACAAACAAACAGTTAGATAGGCCCAACAAAAATATCAACAACAACAAAATTACAAAGTAATCCTTGTACAAAGCTGAACCTAACCCACATCCAAAACATTTCGGAGCCAACCGCAACACATACGCGTAAACCTAATCGCTAAGAGTTACAAGACAGTTTGACGACATCTAGTGGGGTATTAAACCACTAAGGCAGCCGTAAAACCACTAGATTGAACCAAACGTTCCGCGCACAAAAGCTGAGCGCATGAATCGGTGGGGTCGGGTCTGAGTTACAGCGGCATAAAGTTGCATTCATTTTTATAGCCGACTAGCAAATCCGGCGAACTCCGTTTCGCCACCAATGATTTTCCCTGTCTTCCTGCTTTTCTCTTAATTTTTCCAAAATTTTCTTTGCTATAAACCACACGGAACCCGAGACCTTTCCAACGAATGCAAAACCGTGGAAATCGGTTCTTGCGTTCTGGAGTTATAGCGTCAGGAAGGAAAACCCGACTTATTTTTATACAATAGATAGTGAAACGCTGCTATTGAGTACTGTAAAACAAATGCATCCTCAACCACTTACATTTTATTTTTCTTGTGAGAATTGTGTTGATGTGAGATTTCTAGAATAGATTGGGAATGTTGAAATGGATTGTGGGTATAAACTACCTCGTCCTTGGGTGATAGATCTAAAGAAATTAGTTTTTTTGTTTGTCACAATTGAAACAAACAGTAGACAACTGATCAAGTTGATAATGAAATATCTCGTAGGCGTCTTGAACTTGTTTTTAATACTAGTAGGTAGTGAAAATAGGTCTGTGTAATATCAAAACTAAACTATATATCTAATTATTTAATAAAAAAATTGTACGTTTTCAGTGTACCTACGTGCTGTAAAGATCTGTGTATTATTTTGAAGCTTGTAAAGATAGTCAGATTTCTCGAATTTCATTAACTTATTGCAGGTTTTTACCATGCAAAAACCAAAATATCTCTACATTCCACATTCCTCGCTGAAAGCGGAGCTCAACCCTGTAACGCCCGAAGCATCGCGCAGATGACGCGTGCATTATGCATGGGGCTGCATTTAGCGATAGGGCCTGTGGTCCTACCTACATATGTATGTACGTATATTGTTATTCATGTGAGCGTGCTGCGTTCGAAGCAAGCATTGTAAGGTGCGACGCAAAGTAGAAATTCTGTGCAGGAATGGCGCCTTAATTTCTGAATAAATTGCCAAGAATACCATGTGGTGGCGTTGATTTTTGTAAGCAAGTAAGTGAAAATACAATAAAAACCTGGACTGTATTCTTAGATACTCAGTATTTGATCTGAAAAAGGTTTTAAAATAAATATTGACTTTCAAACTATTTATCTTAAAACTGCACTGGCAGAAAAAATGTCTACAAAGGAGGTAAAACTACTGCCATAATCACAAGACCAGAAACCGCTTTAAGCAAAGCCTTTTGCGGCACTACTTTATAAAATATGCTAAGCGAACGTCTGTTCCCAGCGTAGAGATTAAAAAGCAAACTGAAGTTCGCTGAAGTTCGTGTAAGTTCGTGCAAGACATTGAATGGGTCTCGAACTTGGTTCTACTCTATTTAAAGTTGAAATTGTTGCGTGCTAGTGACGTGACCGGTGCGCGTCACTAGTAAATTAATATTATGTCGGTGTTTCAATGTATGGAGTTCCTGATTGTTTTGACAATTTCAGGTGGTTTGTAGCTGTTTCTCTATTAGTTAACTTAGATTTAAGTGGGTGAGGGAAATTGGTACTTCGAGAATTCAAGTAGCAATCGTTGGACTTTTATTCTAAATCCTTATAATACCTGTTTAAGTTATTTATGTTTTTTTTTTTGTATTTTGTTTAATACAAAATCACATGTTTCTTACTGGTAAGAGATTTACCAAAATATTTTAATTTAGCTATATCTAACTCTAGTCTCCGATTAACTGTTCAATACGCGACAGCGAGCCAATAGCAGTACTTTATTATGTAAAATATATAAAACATGGTTGTGAAATACATCAAAAATATGGTCCTGAAAGTTGTATTTACGAAAAATCGTGTTGATCCCGGATCGGCGATTAAAAGTTGTACGATAAAGTCCAAAGTCAAACTTGACTGACCTCTCGCGAAACATATAATCCCAGTTCAAGTTAACTTTGTGTGTTCTGCTCTTGTTTCCAGCGAAATAATGTGATGATATAATACATGGACTGTACATAACCATTTTTTGTTAAAGATATTAAAATCTGTGCTTTCATTTATTTCTTAAGGTACGTTTTCATGTAAGCGGAGCTGCGCGGACTTCAGCGCAGCAGAGTCGTGTAAATAGGTAGGTGTTTCCACTAAAGCTACGCAGAGATATGCGGTGCAGGGCTGAGCTGGGTAGCAGGTTGAAGTGGAGCTGAGCGGAACTGTTCTCAGTTCCGCTGACACCACCAGAGCCAACGAGCTCTTAACCTTGCTTCAACCATGCTCTGCATCGTACAGCTCCCCGCATTAGATACAATTTAGAAAATGTCAACTAACAGAGATTCAACTAACAAGTCATCCTAGATTATATCTCTGTCTATTCCAAGGAAAACTAAACTTAATTTTATTTACTTCGTCTTATTTTGTTTAGAAATATAAATACATTTTCTAAGTACACACTTACAGTACATAGTGCATTACATAGTTATATTTAAAAGAAATTACTTACTTAAATGTGTATTTTTCTTTTACATTTACAGAATCAATTTTGCATACTCATTCCCAATCTACTCAGTAACCACATTTAACACAACTCAAAATAAAACTCGAGCACACGAGTGTTCTTCAAATAATTTACTCCCTTAATTAATTTAACAATACATTATCAAGACCGCCCGCGAAAGTACTTACGGCCCAGGATCCCTTCAGGAGTTTCAGTCGCTTTCAGGGCTGTAACAAAGTGGTGGGTCAAGGGCCTCGCTTTCTCTGCAACCCTTTGTGCGCCACCCCCACTCGTATTGCCAAGTTATGTGGGACAAATTGAGTGGTCTACTAATATGTATATGAGTTAGAGGTATAATTTTTTGGTAGGGATTGTAGATGGTTTTTTGATTTAAAATTGTGTAGTTTTGATACATTTTTTTGTTACTTTTTTGCGTTTCTATAAGATTTTGATCACTTTGTAAGAAGTCCTTTCCACAGATTTATTTTCTCAAAATTGTTTCTCAAAACTCTTACATTTTGTTGTAGATATATTGGTTCAAGTTCTGCTGTTCGACAAATACGAATTTAGCGAAAATGTTGGAAGACTTATGTAACTTTTTTCATTGTTCCTAGGTTCCAATATAATAATAAAACCTTGATATGCACATACTGAGACAATGGAAATATACCAATTAGGGCTTAACAAAGAAAGGCTTTACGTAACGCTAACGCTATACTCCGCGTAACGCGTACGTTCGCGTTAAGCGTCGATTTATATGCGGGAAATAGGCGATGCTCTGCGAATTACGACGTCGGAATCGGTTATGTAGCGAATAAATTTTAACGACTAAGCTCCTTGTGGCGAGTGTAATAATTTTGGGTGACGTTTCGATTGTAGATAGTCTGTCACGGGCTTAATATAGGTGAGAGAGAATTAAGAGTACGGTTTACGTTTATATGGCGTTTTTGTATCTCTGCTCTATGCTTACAGAAGAAAATACCTCAATAACATTAAATTCAAATCCAGATGAAACACATTCCTACTGCTTTTATCGCTTTTTATAATTTTTAGGAACATATATATTAATAAAGTACTTGAGGATTAATAGTTTTATATAAGCACATCTCAACCACCCTTTAAATGCTTTTGAGCAATGAAATAACAACCCTATTACTCTCAACAAAACAGACTATAATGCAACCAACAAAACAGTTCTTATTCATAACCAAACGAGATTTCTTTTTAATTTCGGCACTCATGTCAATGACCTCCCCACACTAACGATGCTGACGTATAAAACCACGTAAATAAGACCCTGTCATGTTCAACAAACTCCAGGATTTTCGGTAACCGGGGTGCACGTAAATCAATTCGAACCTTGTACTAATGAAGTTAAAGCCGTTAATCGTGTGTGTGCACGACGTGGTATTAGCATCTCAATGGGGGCACGCGTTCACGAAATCAATAAATTCAAACGTTGAGTTTAGTCAGTGGGTAGTTTGTGATGCCAATGTCGGTGGAGGACAGAAGGTTGGTTTTCATATGAAAATGTTAGTTAGTTAGCAAGAGACTTTTATAATTTATTTAGTGACTCTATGAAATATGAAAATGAATACAAATATTAAATTTTCATAAACCTGTAAATCTTGGCGTTAGAATCATATATGTCGCTTAAAAACTTAATTTAGAAACTTTTTTTATTTAGTTTTGTAATTTTTACGGATTATTAATAATACAAATGTAGGTAATACATACTTGAGACATTTTACTTGTACTTTAGATGGTGAGAGATAGTATGACATCTCAGTATCTACAGTTTAAAACATTGTTATTATAGAATAATTCAAATAAATTTTGACTACACACAAACATACATTTTCATTCTCTACATAGAATTCTGTGAACATTTTCTCTCAAAGAGTACCTACCATACTATATGCAATACCGCACCGTAACCCCATTCATCTCTCTCAACGCTAAAATTTACCTAAACCAACCTAAAACCTGCGCATCGGATCTACATTCAGTAAATAGATGGACCGATATTGGCATAACCCTAGCCTGCAATGCATTATGTGTTTGCACTGATATGTTACAGCATAAATTTCAGCCAACTATTTACAGGTCAAAGGATTTTGTACCCTAATTCCACGGAGCGTAGTTTGTTTTCCGATTAAAATGTTTCGTTCGAAGTTTGGACACGTGATTGCCAATTGGCAAGATTGTGAGAAAATGATTACTGGCATATGTTGGCTTACGTATTGGCTGTGCAAAGCCATAAAACAAAATTTACAGTAAATACCTAGATAGGTATGTATAAACAGGTATGTACGTAGAATATTATTATCGTGACAAAAACCGTTTTGACTTTGACTTATAGAACAATCAACACATACAAATATTTTTTATTACGGTTTTGTCTTATATTGTATGGTCATCAAGATCAACTGTGTGTATCAAATATCAGATTCGACCGACGTCAGGAAGGGGGTTGAATTCCGATTACTAAATTTAACCCAAACAAACAACTAATATTTATTCTCGTAATATGCAGTCCCTAAGGTGGTTCTTACGACTTACATTCTACCCGAGAGAAGAACAGGAGTGGTGACAAATTACATATTCTATTATCCCAGTTTTATGTGCTATGTAGTGAACAAGTAAATAATAATAGTATTTATGGAAAGCGTCCACCAATTTCGACCTCCTTAAATAGAAACCAAATAAAATATACTCTCATAGATTACGATCATGACGACGCATAAATTTCGTAGCATTATAATTAAACAATATCCGGTTCCGGGTCAATTTGAAATTCTAAGTAGCACTAAGTGTAATTTCTGACCAGTATTTGATATAAGGGTCGCTCTTCATCACAATGGTAGCACTTAATTCCGTCATTATTTGTATAATAAACATATTATATACCGTAGGTATTTAATGTAATGTAAGTAAATATTTCCAAAGTTTAATGTCATCTTTATTCATTTTTTTTAATGTCTTTCTCTATCAAGTTGTTCTTATTAAAACAAAATATCATATTTAAGTTATTTAACTTTGCATTTCTCAACCTATTCTTAATTACTCGAATTTAGTCAATCATTAAGTCCAAAGACTACAAAATTAAAAAAAAATTGTATCATCAAATTTTTGACATCTTAATTAGGTAGGAAAATACTTTTAGATAGCGAAATAAACTCAAAATACGTTTAACTGAAATATTTCCTAAAGACACATGTTTGGAATGTCCACACGAATGAAATCCAACCTCAAAATACCAAAATCCGAGTAACACAAGTACCTACATAACATACAAACAGCTATCCTTTGGAGACAGCAAACATACTCCCAGAATCTGCTTAACACACATATATTTGCACGGAGCACCCATTTAGCGAACATCCTATACATATACACATGTATATAAACTGCTTTAAAGACAGAGCTGAACCAAAACGCGTGAAATGCAGCCAAGCATGGCCGCTTGCTTTACGAGATTTTACGCCACTCAGAGCTGCTCTGCCGCCGCTAATTTTCAGGTGATATGGTAAAAAGGACGAATTTAGTCTTGCCGTGTGACTGTGACTGTTGACTGGTTAATTTAGGATAAACATTGTGTTTAAATAGGACTTCGTATGTTGGGTTTTTGGTAATTGTGAAAAGAGTTTGAATTTATGTATAGATTTAAAAGGGTTTTTACGGTCTCTCTGTCTCTCCCTCACTCAAGAACAATCAAAGGGTCCTTAGTTGAAGTAGTGAGTCGGAAAAAGTTACATTTGGTGGTCTCCTGTATGTATGTACGTATAGTCTACTTAAATTAATGATTAAAGTACTACACTTCTATCCAATTTTTTTAAAACAAATTGTTTTACTATTTAATGGTTCTAATTAAAACAAATGTGATATCGTCGAGTCGTATATGTATGTACATATTTATGTAGCTATACGGAAGCCATTACTATCAACAGAATTTATTTTAGAAACACTAATATGATCTTTCAACAAGGATTACAAACCAATTTTGCTGTGAAGCCCTGAAATATCAAACTCTTGCAAAAATATATTCAGCCGAAATAGGAGTGTATTCTTTTGTTCACGTTATCTGTGTGTATATGTGTGTGTGTGTTTGTGAATGGACTCTTTAATATTATTAAAAACATCCCTAATGTTACGGGAGGGTACCGTACACGAAATGAACGGAATAATGGTGTATTTTATTTTTAACCCATTTTTAGGAAGATACATTTTTATAGTTTGTTTAACAGCGGTTAAAGCTATTGTCTAAGCTAAGCTATTAAGTTTTGTAAAACACGCAATCATACTTTGTCTAATACAAAACAAAAACTTGTTATCGACATTCACTAAAAAGACCAATCGACCAATAAATGAGCAATATACTTCAAAAGAAAAAACGTCGTACCTAATCGAACGTTACAATATTCTTTCCATATTTAAAAAACATCGGTATTCTATAACACGACGCGCGACAGCACCTAGCGACATCGTTCGCCATCTTGAACGAAAATTTACATGTCAATGCGTTCCACATGGAAATTCAAACATTCATACACGCTGCCACGCGCCGGTGGACGTGACCCGAGCCCTAATCGATTTCGAATCGGATAGAACCGAATAAGGATGTATTATGTGTAAGCGATTTTTTGTAATTGTGTTACAAGTTGCTTCATTGATCTAGAATGGCACGGGTCGCATGAAGGTTCAGGCTATTTTGTTACGAGTTCTTTGAAATAGTGGGCGCGTATTGTGTCTCACTTAATGTTACCAGAATAAGGACATTTTGTCAAACAATGTAGGTATTATATTAATAGCTGAGTGGGTTGTATTGACAAAAGAAGGTTTATACAATTTGTTGTATGTTATATTTTATACATGTTGTATTTGATGATGTTTAGTTTGGGTTTTTGTTGGTAAATGTACACCCATTTTCTTCGAAGTATAGTGTTTTCTTTTACAATTGTCTATTTCATGGAAAACATGAAGTATGGATTATACAATATAAAAAATCTAGCACTAAATATATTTCCACGAATCCATAGAAAACTTATCTTATTTAATTAATTAAATTAAGTATCTTATCTAAATTTCAACTTCGAAAAAATCAATTTGTTGCAATTTTTTATCGAACCTACACAAAATAATGGAAATTTCTCAAAATGTTGCCATTTAACTACATGATTCGTAAATAATGGAATTTCAATAAAGGTTCTAAAAAATATACACTTTCCTATTTGTTTGTGTGTATGTATAGGACCAGAGGACTCGATTCCAAGACAATCTCGTAGGTAATGTGTTACGTAATAGCTACGATAAAGTCGTGCTGTTTTCAGTTTTCATAATATGTTCTATTTGAGGCTCAAGTTGAAAATCCTGGCGACGGAAAAAGTATATATCGCACTTAAATCCCTTATGATGTTTTAAACATATGAAGATATCATAGCTATTCAAGTATTATACATACATTTAGTCTTCAGTTCATGAAAGAGTGCTTTTATTGTAATTTATCGGTAAAGTATCTTATCACATGTATTAATTTAAAGTTAATTTCAAACTGTTCAATAAACTAACCTAACTATTGGTATAAAATCAAGATGCATAACTTTGTGCTACGCTGTAGCTACGGCGTAGCCAAGCTTGCTACGCGCTACGGTTACAATTATTCGTAGCGTCTGGCATGCTACGTGCTCGAATAATAATTGAATTAAATGAAATGTATTTTGTATTTGAAGCATAAATATTCAGTTATGGAATTCTGCAGCTGTAGCCAACATGCATTTAAAATTCGGAGAATCTATAAAAGCTATTTAATGCGATATGATTGAAAGCATTTTAATCATAGGAAAGCGTAAATTATATTTATTAACGAATATTTTGGATAATTTGGGAATGTTGTATTTATTGTTAATAATACATTATATGAATTATTATGTAAATTATACACAATTCAGAATCACTGTTACATATAAATTTGATTTACTTATTTACACATTTTATTACATAAAACATATTTGGACTGATAAAACTGTGCCATCTCTTTACTTGTACCACTCTCGCTGTATGTGGAGCACTCGCCGTGTATTGGAACGTCCCATTGAGAAAGTGTCGCGCGCATGCAAACGACTTGATTCACCTCTCACAGCGCGCGGCGCTCCAATCGAATCGAAACATCTCATTTGACTTATGAAGTTGTTTAACACTTTGTTTTGTTTAAATATTTCCAAATGTTATTTAATTTCAATAAAATGACTGTATTGTGTATTGTTTCGTTAGTTTAGTGATCGCAAGCGTCACTATCTTGTAGAGGATGTGGAGATTGATTTCCAGATCGGGTAAAGTATATTACGATTCAATCTAGAATTTTATATGGCGATAGGATGGAGGAGCCAAATTTCGTAAGGGCTTTGCTATGAAATACTAATGTTAATATTTTGTATTTAATACCATAATTGTTCTTATAATCAAGGTATAAGATATTATTAAAAGAAATTATTACATGTAATAGAACAGCCCCACCATACACCTTTTGCTATGAAAACCATAACAGTACGATTTCCAAGCGAGTCATGAATTTAATCATGAATAGAGGGGAACGCGCAAAGAAAAGGCGAATGGATTCTTTGAGGAATGATATGACCGAAAAAGGAGTGAATGATGGGGAAAACTGACGGCTTGAAAAGGGAAAAATGAAAGAAGGAAACGTATTCGCTTAAGTTTACTGATTGATGGAACATAATAGTTAGGGAATTAAAAGCTTTCCTATATATTTTTTTATTAAATAAATCATGGGATTGCTAATGGCAATGCTTTATTTATTTATCTTATGTCTGATTGTCTATCTTTTTTTAAAAGTCTATGCGTCTTTCTTTTGTCTAACTGTCTATCTATTCTAAATTCTGTTGCGTTCAACATTCGATTTTGACAAGCTACGCTATCATTAATGTAGATAAATAAATGAACATTAAAAAAAGAAGAAACAAACATAATAGCTTATTACAATACTCAAAAGAAAACTCTATTGCAATGGTCATTGAGCACATTTAATAGTAAGGATAATAAAAGATGGACCAAATTGAATATTTTGCCATATAAAGTTTCCTAGAATTGCATTCCGATTTTTAATAATATGTCAAATGCAAGTCTGCATCCCATCTCCTATGCTATGATTGCTTGAGTGATCAAAGATCTATTTAACAAACTAGGAATACAGGCTGACCTAGATCTGCTCAAAGGTTGATTCGTACTATAATCTTCTGCTTATAAAACTACTCTACCAGCGGCTTCACCCGCTTTCTCGTGGGATAAAAGTATCCCATCACCCAAGTCAGTTCATATCCTGTCTATATACGAAATTTCATCAAAATCCGTTCAGTAGTTTCATCGTCATTGACGGACAAGCATCCAAAATAACCAAACTTTCACATTTATAATGTAAGTGTGATGTAATTTTTTTACTTTAATGTTTAAATAACAAATATTTTTAGTGTAAATATTTTGTAAGAGTAGTAGAAATTCTCAGACAACTTATTACGATTTGTTATTATGGAAACCTGAATGTGATACATGTTATTTATGTCACAATAGGTTGGCCTTCTACCATCAAACTTTATACCTTTGGATTGTCTCCAAGGCTCCGAGGACGAATTGATACTCGAAGCAATTCTCCCGACAACTGGTGTTCTAAGGTTTCCTTCAAAATTCGTACAGAAACATCGAGAATATATCACTATAAATAACAGTGTTCTTGAAACCAGACTACTCCCTGAAGCCAAACCTTTTACATAACACACTGAGAAACTCTAAACAAACAACTTCTGAATGAAATAAAATCCCCCGCAACATAACCACACGTGGGAAGCCAGTTTAAACCGGAATCGTTACCGCTTCAAACCAGTTGAAACCAGTTTCGCGAAACCTAAACTGCTTCGATTCACTTTGATGTGGTGACAGAAATTTTAGTTTGTTTCGAATGAGTAAAGTATGTTTGGTACGCCTTTGTGATATGTGTTTGTGGGATATGAATAATATAATGATCAAATATACCGTTTTGCAAACAAAAGCTCACGATTGTATTTGTGGGACTCGCCACTCAAGACTACGACTTGGAATTTAGTAAACATAAAATTGTTTCGCTATTTCAAATCTAAATGTCAAAGAGGACTCCACGTAAATTTGTATACAAGCTTGCAATTCCATTTATAGTCGACATGTCTGTAGTCTTTTGTACATAGTCGCTTTAGGATGCATCCTGAGATTTAGACAGGTTTATCTTTACAGCATTTCCTATTCAATTTGTTAAAGACACAGCCTCACTCGACTCGCTGCACACATTGTACAATGTACATGTTCCATAATAAAAAAGAACTAAATAAAAACTCACACTGCAATAAATTCAATAGCGTAAAACAGAAAAACAACAACGGCACACTCCATTTAATTAAAACATTACTTCGGCGAACAAATTAATGTTGACAAAAAAATCACTTTACCTGCGTACGTACTACTACGTGGAAAGAGTCATAAAAAATTCGTCAAAAACATTGTAGTGGAACTGGAATGGGTATGTCCCGGCCTCGGGCCGTGCCGGGTCGTCCCCGGATCGTCCCCGGCACGGCTGTGATGTACGCGCCGCCGGAAATCCGACTGACGAGCGTTTTTACATCTCGCTGCTAGTGACAAACATGGAGGCACAAGTTTGTGCTGTCTATGTCGATAGAATTCGGCTTTTTCGTCTTTTTGAGTATACGATATTTATGTGAGTGTTTTGAAAATATTTGTGTGCTTGCAATTTTGTTGAGATTTTCTTGATATGTAACATTCTTTCAATAAACAATGTTATCCGATTTTTTAAGCGTGATTAATTAGTTTTTTTGTTTAAGTAGAGATGCAATTGATTTTCCATACAGTGAGACATTTTATAAATTTTTCAGATTTATGGCCTAACTATAGATACGAAACCCCTTTGTACTAATAAGTAGGTACCTAAAAGTTACTACTTCAGACCATTCAATTTTATTAACTTCTCAAATTAAAATAAAGTCTCAATTCAATTAATATTTCTGAGACTCATAAAGGACTTTTAATTATAATAAAACAATACAAAAGCACTCACCAACTGGGCTTTCTTCATTCCAAAACGAATCGTCAAGTGTGTAATCGGCTTCTGAAACAAATGAAATGTTATTTCAGTAATGTGCACATTTCAGCTTTCAGATTAACAGGGAAATGATGATGGATGATGGAACACACATTAATTTATTAAACATCCATACTCATATAACATCCATACTCTTATTACATTCGTGTTTAATGTATGTTTTAAAATGAATTTACACTAGGGATCGTGTTTGTAGATTTTTATGCAAACATGGCTGTGTTGTTCGTGAGTGCTATTTAATTCATTAATTTGATTGTATGATGCTAATTGTATTGCTCTTATATAATCACTCTAATAAGGAAATATTACAAAAAAAATATTGCCCCACATTAGGATTTTCTCCTGTGTCGTGGGAGTAACCTAGACGCGAAACAACAATTTGTGGATCACATAAAGTATTGCTCCGTGCATGAATCGAACCGACTACATATTGCGCGGTAGCCGATTGACTAGCCACCGCACTAACCGTGAAGTTGAAACGAATCATGTGGTCAAAAATTAAATTATTGATTTATTTCTTTTTTACTATAAATGTCAAAATTTTATACAAGACACTAATCAAAACTTACGAATATTCACTTTCACGTTAAAAATGTATATCGCTGACGAGCGTGTTTCCCCTCGGCAGCGTGTTAGCGTGCTCCGAGTAATAATTTCACAAGTTTTGACGTTATCTGCTCTTGTTATAGAGTTTGTCAAATTTCACCCCGAAGTGGGACGAAATAATCTGGCTCCGAGCGATTACCCATTTAGGATTGACGTTATTGAAGTTATATTAGGGATGTAATGTGGCATTATTGTTCGGTTACAAGGACGTGAGTTCTAGGGTAATGCTGTTAATTGGTACTTTATTACAAGGTCATAAAGTTGCTATTTAAGTCAAAGTTGTAGGCTACTATGACATAAAGGTTAAAAAATAAGGAGTAGTAATTAATTTTAAGCAACTTAGAGCTTATTTATTACTAAACGCAACCATTTAGCAGCCGTCAACTCCTTACTCGAGTAAAAAATAAATTAATTGAAGACAAAGAATCAGCACCGACAGAGTTAGGTCACGCCGCTTAAAAAAGAGCCTTAAAAGCATCTGGCACCTTTCTTCTAACAGTCCAGGAGCGAAACGGACCTCATAAATCAAAGCGAACCAACAAAAAATATGCAAACACAAAAATAAATAATTACCGCCGGTGACATTGCCACAAAATAAATTATACACTGGGCCTGTACAAGGGATGGTTTTTTCGCCCATTCATTGCGGATATACCCATTGTTATTGTAATTAACTCGTTTTTCGCGGCTGAAGTTCACACAAAAGTACGTGGAAAAATTTATACACGGCTACAGGGTTGCCACTGTAACAATATTTGGGTACTAATAAGCAGTTCTTTCAATCTGTCTAAAGGACAACGGGCTCCATCTACCTTTAAAATTCTTCACGAGCAGTTAAGGGAAAAACAGCACCAGAATAAGTGAGCTATCATACATAACGGGCCGTGGCAATATAAAGGGACTTAAACAATGATACAGGGAACGCTACCATTAGCTTTTACGATACTATAGGGGAGTAAGGGAGGCAAGTTTGTTCCACAAATATTGCGCCTCAAGTAAGTAGATTACATCCTGAATTTGAAATTGTGTTATGAAAACATTTTTCTAATTTTCTATCGTTTGCAAAGTAAAGAGCATTAACTGTGGTTGTTTAGACTTTGGGGCAATATTGAAACATGATTTCATTACGTTGTTTGATCAAGTTCAGTTGCTTTTTGGACGCTGCTTTAGAATATAATTTTGTTAAATCTGGATTGTAAAAGATTTAGTACGTAACCGTAGTCTTTTTCTAATTTTACGATTACTATATGTATATTTGAAGTACCTATCCAACTGATTGACGTACTTTATTTCAATAATTCAACCTCAAGTCTAATCAAAAAATTTACTTCACAGAATACTAAATTACTTTTCACTTATTTAGGTTACATTCTCTACACCATAATAAAATCTACCTACACAAATATCACCAAAACAAACTTCAAAACTCAACAACAAACACATAAACAGTTAACCATAACATACCAAACAAAGTAGGAAGACATGTATGAAATATCGTCTAAGCTGCACTTTTCAACTCATAACAACCTCTCGTTACGCATTGTAGCGATACACTCGTATTTCTAAAAGTTTTCTTCAATAACAAATGTATGCATCAACAAGCAAGCCAAACTAACTTGGGAACTGCACTAGATATCATGAATACTCGTTTCGAGTTTAATAAAAGATCTGTAGACGCGGAAAATCGAATTATGCGCGTACTGGAATAGTACAAATTAAGGTACTCGCTGAAGCTGATGATTAAATAGTAGTCGTAGCTGAACTGTTTTGGCTAGTGAATGCATTAAAACCTAAAGTAATATGATGCTACTCTAACATATTTTTATCTGATCCGGAACTGCGGACTGCCTAGCAGGTTTACTGGCCGCTCCGACTGGAAACGCAGAACTAGGAACGGGGTGGTTTTTAGTCAGTAGGAGTCTGACAATCCCTGTCAAGTCATTGGATGATTTTCCCCTCTAAAATAATACTCTAACATATTTTAATAAAAACAACTCAGTAACACCAACAAATTAATAAGACATTAACAGTATACAAATAAAAAAAGAACAACGCTTAAAAACAACTTCTGCAAGTCACAAAATATAAACCAAAATCAAATAAAACACAATCAAAACATGACGACAATTCCAAGGGGACTTATTAGCAGGCATCTCCAACTACCCGAAATTAATTATCATAATGTACCTTGTTCCTACCTTTAACAAAACCCGGGGATTAGGAGATATCAATTCTTTGAATCACTCCAGATGAATCCATATAATTAAATTATTAATTATGTTTCAGCCATTTTGATTCCACTTATTTCTACGTTCGTTTTGTTAGGAGACGCTTATAATGACAGGATTGCTTGGTTTCCCTTTATTATCTGATATCGCATTTTACTTCATTTGTTGGTTCTATTTCATTATTGTTCTTGTATTGTTTTTCTTGTTAAGACGTAATTAATTGGATATTTATATCTAAAGACATGAGATGCTGTAATATTATTCTGTGATCAATATTTTGGAATGAAACTGAATTACCATGTATAGATTGAGCACATAGTTCAGTCATGTACTAACATAATGCTTAATTAAACTTACAAATCTACACCTTTTGTTTCATGTTGTATGACATAGTTTTTGATATCATGCCTGATAGCCAATTTTAGATTATAAAATGTAAAAACAAAACTTAAGGGTCACATTTATCCGGAATTGTACAAGTCCTTCTCAGAAAATAACAAAAAGAGATTCTTTCAAATACCTACCGATATTTTTGGCGCTAACCCTTTGTGAATATTTCCATTTTTGAAATAAAACCAAAAAGCCCAGGACATTGGATTGATGAACGCCTTTTCAATTTTTGTGTTTTTTGCTGTATCCGAGAATCTACAAACGAAATACCTAACTAAAAGCGAGCGATTCTGGGAAAAGATATTCATTTTTCATAGGAATCAAAACACGAACTCGGAATGTATGAGATTGCCGTACTCATGTAAAGGTCACCGACTGCATTGCAGATAAAATTTAAGCCATATGTCTATAAAAGTGTGGAAAGTCACTAACACAATTTAAAAGACAACCCTTCTACTTGGGCTTTCCAAAACTTGTATGTGTAAAACTGACTAATAAAAGTAATAAACAAGGAATCTTCACAGGACTGCTATCGCTCCTTTACCACATCTTAAGCACCCATCCATAGTGCCTTTGTTATTGATGTCATATTACCGTGGTCAATGGTGGTTGAAACTCTATTAATAGAGGTATAATTCGCAGGCCAGAGAGTTGGTCATATCGGAAGTACGGCGGCCATTATTGCAGGACACCGGAAGTGATTTAGAGCGGTGGCGTTGGCGCCCACCGTGGGACCTTATCTGTGTTTCATTGCATTGTTGGCGTTATGATTTGTGCTAAGACGTATTTATAGCACCTTAGCATTTGAGATATGAATGAATGAAGGATCTTTTGATTTGATGATTTAGTGAATTGTAAGCTCAAAGTAATTGGCGCCCAACGTGGGACCAGCCTGATTTCAATTCTGTTGATAGAAAAACAAGAGTATTTGCAAAAAAGCTTTATTTTTATTACATTAAAGTGTTTTTATTACAATAAGCATCGAAAAGTGTATCACAAAACTAATTTCCTGAACATTCTTTCAACAAGAGTTTAGCAACACGCGTACTTATTTCCGTAACGTTGTTTTTTTCTCTTTTTTCTTCCCCCAAGTGTTTCTGATTAAAATTAATTGCGTTCGAAGAAGTTAATTGTAGCGCGGAATGAACGCTTGAACATAAATTGAGTAACAAATGGAGACGCAGTCGACCGTTATTTGTTAGTTCACCCTATAATTTGTTATACTACCGTCGAGTTAATAAATCTGAAATGGGGGTAGATTGTGACCTGATAAATTAGACTTCAAACATTTTGGATTTCGAAAACCTGTGTTTGTACCGGTCAATACAATCTGTGCATCAGTGTATACCCCTCCTTGAACAAAACGGTTATGTTAAATTTAGCCACAACATTATAAAATGTGCCAAAATATTGCTTAGCTTTATATATTATACAACAAGTCCAATATTTCGAAGCTACAAACCAATTTTCATAATTACTCATTCAGCAAACAGAACACAAAGAAAGCATTAATTACCCCTAATTAAAACGAACGTCCGTATCAAACTAAAATTGCATTAAGCCGAGCGCAACACACTAGAATATAAAATGTTGGGGTAACTGCAAAATCCTGCATTTTGAGCCGTCAGCTCTGAATACAGATGAGGTTTTGCGTTTACGCGGCAATTACTAATCTAATACGTACATAATTCGGTGTCATGATGCTGTTGGACGTCTACGTGAGCTGAATATGCAAAATTTTAGCACATGAAATGCTAATCTGTTGCAGTTTGTCCAATAATTAAGTGGGCATATTGTTATTTCACAATGAGATAGTTGATTACTAATTTAAGTATTGTTGTTATGAATAAATGTTAACATGGATGTCATCGGTGTGCTACATCGTGTGGTTGTTAAAGCCTAATTCAACTATTTGTAGTTTAGTTTGAAGTAATATTTTGTTTCAATTGTCATTGTGGGTAGTCGCTACCCTTAATAAAACAGTTTTCTTTTAATTTATTAGATCGATTGAGACGAATCAAATCATAAAATTACTATTACCAGTAAACCTTTATAAATATTTTCATGTTTTTTTTTAGTATAACACCATTTCTTTGTAGTCCCGGTGCCGACGTCAGAACACCTGTTATGCTCTCCATTCACACTCAAATCAACAAGACATAAAGAATTTAAATCCACAGAACACAATGCACTAGGAACAATTCCGGTGATGGGAGCAACAGATCTCTTCCGGATTCTCGCGTTCCAAGCAATATCTTATATATTTTGACGCGCCCTCCAAACGGAGATTATTCTAAAAGAATTGCTGGCGGAGCCGTGTTGTGGATAAAAATGAAAATCTTAGCGTGATTTTGAGAGCAGAATGATATTTCGAATAATACCGCCGTTCTTCATTTCTTGATGAAATATTGTGTAGGGAATGTTTTGAGAAATGTCGCCACTTATTACGAAAGTAATTTGATGGTTTGTGATATTATTTTTTTCGTAAGTACTTATTTATTCTTTGAAGTGGATTACTTGGCTGTTGGTATTTTACATCTCACTTGTCACTTAATCTTGATTAGAATAATATTAGTAATGTTTTATACACTGTAGGATTCTTTATCTATTGGACTATGAGACTTCTATATCTATCCAAATTTAACTTTAATTTTTAGAATAGAATATAGAATAGAATATCATTTATTTGCATTGAATGTAGGTACAAATATAAGGTCTTACAAAGATAAATCGTTCCTGGTACATTCTACCATCTGGCATGCAAACTTTTTGAAAAATCTTAAAGCTAAAAACATTATTTAGGTACTATAATAATAACTTATTAAAATAAAGAAAACAAATCTACTATAACATTAAAGGATAATATAAATCTAATAAAATTTAAAAATTTAAAAATTGAGATCACAAAAGTAAAAATTAAAAATAACAATAAACTTGCAGAAATCAGTCTACAAATCATCTAATAAAAAATCAGACACAGAATAATAACATTTTTGTATTAACAAAGATGCAAGTTGTTTTTTAAAAATTCTTAAAGGTTGCTCCTTAATACTACTTGGAATCTTATTATAAATAACAGGTGCCATACCGAACACAACATTTAGTACATATACCTAATTTAAAACTTTAATTTTTAGTACATATACAACAAGTAAGCTCTAAAATCTGTTTCTCCTTCCAGCGAACCAAGAAGTATTCATATAAATCGAATTACCGTCCATCCTGTAGTTATGTCGAGTTCGTTTTGTTGGCACAATTGTATCAATATTGGACATCGTAACTCGATTTCTGAACGGAGTGCGCTGTCAAGTGACGGCTGACGTCACTAAAATGGCGGACACTAGTGTACGGTTTCGACATAGAAACTTTTTTATAATTGTTGACGTGACATGCCATTTCATTTTGTTGTAGTAAGCTGGTTATTTGATACATATTATTATTTTTAACTACTACTAGCTATTCATAGTATATTAATTATTCAGTGCCCTATTTACTATCGTTTAGTGTGCATTCATTGTGAATTTAAGTCTATTCCCGCTATCTAACGTGATTAGACAAATCGGACCTAATTAAACACAAACAGTTTTTATTGCCGCACTGAGAGACATTTAATGATTATTGAAACTATGCCTTAGTATCGATTTTGTACCGAAAACAATTGCTAAAGACTAGGTTAAGTAACCATTAAATGATTCTGAGTACGGTGGATATTTAAATAACTGACAGCATACACAATGAGTGATACATTCTAAGACGTCTATCTGTCTTTATACTCATAGAATTATTTTTCTTGATCCTATAACAAGCACATAACAATTAGCTTCCTAAAATGTTAATAGAATACTTAACATAAAGATAACCGGGGCATGAAATGTCCCGTTCCTGTACCTACGCCTAGTAGACATCCCTCGTGGTTACGCCCCGTACACACGTCTCACTTTAATTATTTTAACATGTCCCAACAAAATTGTAACTTAATTTCTGTGATTAAATTTTATTCGGATCTGATTTAAAGTACATTTAATTTTAAGGCTGGTAGGTTAATGTATTTAAATGTGAAGTTGAGAGGTTTTTAGCAGCTGCAATTTTTTAATGTTGGTTTTTTTATAAATCTTTAAACAGAGAGGAATGGAAGGAGGGTACCCTGCAGTGTAGCCAGGACGACCATGCCTGAAATCTAAATCTAAACCTGTTTTTTTTTAATTGGGCGTACTGCAGGTTTTACATTTATTTGGATTACTTAACGAATGTGAAATTAAACGAAAACTTCAAAATGAATACATATTCATGCCCAAGCATAATTTCAGTTAACTAGGCAAATTAGGCCAACCGTTCAATTTTGTTCCATTCACCCAATATCCAATACCCCGCTACTCATGTCGATTCCCACACAACTGCACGCCAATTAACACTAAGTGTGAACGTCGCTAAGCCATTCAATTTATCCGAGAACAGCCAATCCAATCCCTTAAACCTAACCGATAAACCCTAACCCTATCGCTGCCGCTTAGGTGTCAAAAAGACCGAACAATACATTTCCCGCGAAATCCGCTCAATTCACAACGCCTCGACGCGGATCAGGTAACAAATCACTGGACGACCACTCCCCCCCTCTTGTTCCGCTGCCACGTTACGTCACGCCCGACCCCCACCACTCATTTAGCTCAAAATCGTGTCACGTCCACGAAACCCGCTGTATAATTACAAAAACGAGTTTGGATTCCGTTTCAGTCGGTATCATGTGTGACTTGAGTTACGATTGTTTTATAACCACTTATTTTACTTGCGAAAAGTTTTGAAAATATGGAGCGGGAACTAAAAGCGAGCCGTGCAAATAAAAATGGACGTCCGCTTTATACTTGTCGTGTTTAAATGTGGTTTAGCATTTATAAATTGAATGATAGCACGAATATGAGAATTTTATTAGAGAAATAAACGTTTTATGAGTGTTTTATTACGTAGCACAACACGGGTAGTGACGGTTACTATATTGTGGTAGATAGCGGCTACCTGCCTGAAATGGCTTAATTGCCTACATATTGTAATGCTTGACGCTCGACCATCACTCTAGTCAAGTGTCACGTGCTCAGCGGCCGTGTCCACTTGAATAGTTCACACATACTCCCAACACAATAAATGGTGGCACACGGTCCCTTGCTTTTATAAAAAATAAAATACGCTTTTCTCTAAAATATTTTCCTTCTATTTAAATTGCGAGCAATCCATCACCGCGTAAAATGTATTTTCTCAACTCTTCCAACAATCCTGTCTAAACCATCTTAACGAACATCGACCAATGAATCAGTCTATCAAAATCTGGAGTCCTAAGCTTGACGCGGCCTATTAGAATAAACTGTGTTGCGCCCAACTTTGTGCCCAAAAATGTCTATATAACGGTATATTCGGTTATTCCTTAGGGATCTCGGAGTCCGTAATTATGTCAGCGGGGGATGGGAGGGACGGATATGTAATGACAAAAGACGTATTGGATATCACCGTGATAGAATACCGGTACTGCGACCGGTTTTTCTCCCGTTATCGTACGAGATGTGTCAATATTTTGCCGGATTTTTTGTTCGATACGATAAATCGGTTAGTTTTTGCTTCGTTTTTGGAAACGGTTTTGAGATTGAAGGACTGGACTGGGATTTGTTAGGTTTCGGAATTTTGAGAGCTGCAGTAGTAGGGTTATTGAATGTGTGGTTTGTTTTTAGTGCAGCGCTGGTTTATTGTGTTACGTATCCGATTGCAAAGTCCTCCTTAGTTAAAGATATTATAAAATTCCATCCTTGGAAAGTACATATTTATAATAACAATACTTTTCCATTAAATAACTCCATTTAAGAAAAAGAAAGCCATTATAAATTTAATTTCTATACATTACTAAAAGCATCCACAACTCCTAACAATACCTGTTCAGTCTACCACGAAGTCTGAATCTAGAAATCTGAAACCCCCTTCACGAAACTTCAGATTCTATAAACGGATTGAACAGACGGCTGTTCAGATTAACTTACAGACATCAGAACTTTATATAATTGTAAGGTGAGTGAACTGACGGTTAATTAGAATCGGTGTTGCCCTTTAGACCTTTGAGAAGTTCCAATCTGATCTAACGGGTTATGGAAGCTAATATCAGCTTTGAGATAGTTTCAATAAACGCTTCGTATCTGAGTGGAGGTGCCTCATTTATCGAAAATCGGATTCAACGTTGACGTGACTTTGTTGTCGCTTGATCTACTCTTTTCGTAGATGTCGTAACTATCGAATAATGATTTAGTGAATACGAAACGAAAGAAAAACTTTTTTAAACCTTGTCTTAACTACGTATTTCTCCTGTACCGGCCGTGCTTATTTAAACACGCAAGTTCACATACACATGACAGCGAGACCCGAAACAATTATTTGTGGATAACACATAGAGTTACTCAAACACCGTATTCAAACAAACAGCTGATAAGCATCTGATACGCAAAAACCGGTTTAAAATAATAAGATAATCTCAGTATCTATGCACGTTTATCACACTCACTTACAAAATTCCTTATCCCAAAAAGTTTCCCACTGTTCAATAGACCGTAAAAACTCTAGGCAGAGGTTGTTAAAAAGTTAGGATGTAAGCAGAAGCCGAGGTGGACCCTAATTAGCCGGCACGCTTACATAACAATTAATCAAACTTTTGAGGTCCAAAAGTTGTCTATCGGGTCGTTTTCGGAAACCCATTGGATAAGTAATTTCTGGGATACGGATTTGACTTTTTAATGCTTTTGTCATTTTGTGTTTTATACCCATTCTCGTTTTGATTGAAATTCTTCAGGGTGGTGGAATCGTTATTTTACAAAAGAGTTAGGTAGGAATTATTATATTTAGATACTAGCTTAGATAGAAAAAGCAAGACATAGATAGCAAATACGTAACAACCGAATACAAGAAGCCTGTCCTTATTACTTCTAATAATAAAAAGATACACATTCACATGTTCTCTTTGTTCTACCAGTTAATAAGAGTACAATAATAAATTAAATGTTCTTAATATCGACACATTGTATCTCAATATTCGTGCTAATATCGCTAGAGGTCGCAGTCGGCGCAATTTTGGATTCACTGACCTTAAACGGTCATATTCAGAATATCGAACGCGTAGGCGAAAACGGATGATTAATTTTTATTGTAATTCTTATATCGATATTCGTAAGATTCATTTTTATTAAGCTAAGCAGAAAAATTGCTGTCTCAGCACCTCTATCTTTTTGGCTTGGTTATTTTCTAGTAAAATAAGTCTTGATAATTCCTAATTAAAAGTCACTTTCGACTCCATTACTTGTGGCAATTTTCAGTAAACGTAACTTAAGAAAAACGTAGGTATTTTATTTCAAAGACCTTAGGACCAAATTAAACATCATGTAATTAACCACTTAAAATTACCGCAACTAATGGGCCCCTACTAATTACTACGACCTTGTCTCTAAATTAGATAATTTCCTTTCACACAAGACCAAAATTCTTTTACTATCGAGGGCTCGCATCTTGAAATTATGACCATTATCATCTTTATGGCTTCCAGAATAGGCTCACTAAATCAGGTATGAAGGACACTGGTGAGGCTGAAGCAAATTGAATCATGTACCCTAACATATAAAGTTAAGTTTCGGTTGCGCGTTCAGAATCGTATGTATGGGGGGATGATTTGGTCGGTCGTAAGCAATTTCCAAATTGGGTTTTGTTAGGGTAAACGCAGCCAGGGTAAATGCGATGTTTCATTAAAACTTGTGACTTTATCGTGTGATGTGGTTCTTACTATGATTAGTTGGTAATTATAATTTAATTATAGTTTCGGGAGTAATTTCATATAAAAGTGAGGTTTGCCGCGTATCTTAGTAAGTTTCATCCTGTTTGAAACCCTTAGTAATACTTGATATCTTTGCGCCTCAAATAATTAATAAATTCCAATATAGCGGATATTGTATACACTGGGATTATATTGATATAACATCGCATCCGTTTTTCCAAGAAAACTCCTCATTACCGAAGACCTTACGAGATAAGATTGTAACAACAATAATAACGTTTTATTTTTACAAACCTTTTCTTTGTTATCATTCGATACTTACAACAAACGTAGACAACCCTAACTCCATTAAAAAAAAAAACAATCAAAACGAAAACACCCCGGGACAGAGATATTTAATCAGCAAATACTCGAAAAACAAAAACTAATTATGCAAATTACAATAACATGAACGTAATTGGATCTCAAAAGACTGTCAGTCTGTAATACCTTGAGAAGACATCAAGTAACGGGACGTGGAACATTTTTTCTTACATTAATTCGATTGAATCTCGTAATTAGTTTGTTCAATTAGAGTAATGAACTAATGACTGCCAAGAGACTGAAGGTGACAGTATTTTATTGGAGATGTCTGGATTTTTTTTGGAGAACAATTAGCTAATGATTCTGTGGTTTTAATTATTTTTTTACTGTTGGTATTAATTGATGTTTTATAGGTACGAATGCAAATTGAATTTCAATATGTGATAAACTAATCGATTATCGTTATTTTTTATGTAAATTAAATTAAATGCAGTTTATGCACAACTAGCTTCTACCAGCGGTTTCATCTGTCCGCTTACATTCCCATGGAACAAATACCTAGTAGTCACTCAAGTCTGCTTATACCCTGTCTGTATACCAAATCTCATCAAAATACATTCAGTAGTTTTAGCATGATTGACGGAGAAACATTTAAACAAACGATAAAAGTGTCATTTTACAAATTATTACAAGTGATCATAGAAAGTCTAATCCCGATGTCCAAAACCGAAAATAATATCCCAATAAAAGCCTAGACTATTTACAGTACTCAAACCAACACCAGAAAAACCCCAACATACCTAAATATTCCACTCATCAATATATACCAGCTACTTAAGTAAAGTTAAAATAACAAAAACAAACGTTGGCTAAGCGTCAGACACAATTACGGCGCAACTAATCAACCGGAGGGACACGCAAGCTACCGTGACGCGAGCTATACTGCCGAGCTAACAAGACTGGGACACGATACGTTTTCGCGCCTCCAAGCTATTGGCAGAAGCGTTTAATACGAGTAGCATTTGAGGCGAATTTCCAAGTGTGTAAATGGTTTTATTAGAGGTATGTAGTTATCCTTTTTATTGGATTAATATTGTTCCTCTAGGTACATGATACTGTGTTAATTTTATTTCTAATATTCTTCTCTGGTATTAATTTTTTTGTTTGCAACAAAATCATTTATAAATATTAGTAAGAAATAGATGTTACATACAAGCTGTGTAACGATCACTGTACAAAATTAAAAATAACGTAAATTAGATTATGTAAACATTTAATGTTATTGACAGGTCAATAGTTTTTTTTTTTCATATTACGAAAAATTGACTATTTCCTTTTCAAAACTTTCAGTACTTTTAGTATAAAAGTTATCCATGTTATTTCACAAAATTAAAAAATAGTGCATCATCACAAACGCTGCAACATGGACTTGAGCATCTTAGCAAAATAAAAAAGCACGAAAGCACACAAATTGAATGAATGAATGAATGAAAGAGCGAATGGTATTGTTCACGCAATCGTTCCCCAGGGTGTGTTTTACGGCGCCATTCTCATCGTTCTATTATATTTGGCATTTTATGGCAACATTCTGATTTCAGTTTACCTGTACTTATATTTCCATTGAAACTATTCATGAATATGTGATTCTAAGAATACCACAAGTATTTTTAAGCCTCCCTATGTGCTTAAGTAATATAAGTGGTGTTTGAAAGCATTTAGTTTCTGTTTTCAATCCAGAAAAACATATTTTAGTTAAAGAACAACAATACCTGTTGTTGCTATTTTCCCAACTTTCAAATTAAGCCTTGTTCAAACCAAAGCGAATTTAAACATTATAAAAATGATAAATTACATTAAAATCTTTGGACAAAATCGGTGATGGAGATACCTTGTCTCCCGACCCACCTTTTAATGGCAACCATGGGTCTTAAAAGGTATAACGACTACCATAATTACGAAACTCGGTCAAAACAAAAACATTTTTCATAATTTATTTAAAAAAAAAAATGTTGCATGAAGTTTTTTGTCCCTTAATCCCATTCAGGTCATTAAATCGTCATCAGATGGATCTCTCAGCCATTTTTCTTAATTAGCTGCTGTTTTTTGGGTATAAGTGAATAAAATTAGCACCTGACACTGCTCTGCTTGTTTTTATGACGCTAGCTACCGTTACTTGTATGACGTTTAGGTCGTTTTAGAGTTTAAGTGCAATTTTTTGTTCATCTCTCTTCAAAGGACTCTATAATTTGAACGGAGCAACTATTACTTTATTAAATGATAGACTCTTTTAGCATTTTATAAAAAACTTTACAGATTGACTTTGTAATTCGACGTATTCCTATTGGGAGGTGACAATATACAACTAATTTCCTAATATTTTTTTAAACCAAAACTAAAAATATTGATTATCTGAGAAACTAGCCACATTCGGCCCAGGGACCACAGGGTCTATTAATTCTAATTCACAACTCACCCTGTAGAGAGCACATTTTAAGGAAAAGAAGTGTGAAAAAATAGTTGCACGTGCATTTTTCTGCATTTTGTGTCTGCATATAGCAGTAGTCGAAAAAAAGGTTGTGCAACAAAGCGTGACCAGCACCGATTATCCTCGTCGCAGGACAAAAACCGTTCACCTCATCCTTCCTTAATAAAATGTCCAAAAAACCAATCCTCATTAAGCCTTCAGCAGAACGGCTCGTGTTATACCCGGTTATTTCTCCAACTTTTTAATTCAACCGCTTCACCCGGATTACCGGTTGTGACTGGTTACGCCCGGACAAATTTCCAGCCGTTTTAACCGGGCTTTAAATGTCAGTGTACCTTTTATACTGTGGAAACGTAACCTTATTATGTTAAATCAATTTTTATGTTACGGCTTTTGCGTGTGAGTGGATTGCTGCGGCGGGTACAGGGTGATTTTATAATTTATTTGCGATTCAAAGGAACGTTTATGCAAGATATAATTATTTACTCTTTGTTGTCCAATTTGCTGATGTGCTTATGGTCTGGAAATTAAAAATAATATTATATACTTAACGTGCTTAAATTATAAGATAAAAGAGACTATATACTGTACCGTATGTTGTGTGAGGAAAATTAAAATGCTCAATAACGTAACTATGAAACAGTATTACCTACATAAAAACCGGTATATTTTTATCACTTAACCTTTGCAGAAATCTTCCAGAAATAAAAGGTAAAACAAAAACACCTACTATATTGCATAAACCCACAAACTAACTCAAAACTTAAACATAAACATCGATAGTTACCCATCCTTTGTACACAGTACGCCCCCAGCATGGAACTAACAACTAGCTAGCAGAAATGATGTGCAAATCCAACAAATCCAATATTATCGACAGGAATGGAACATCACTAACACAAATATGATACTCTTCGATCAGATGCTCGCGAGCTATTCGTCACACGCTTTCGAATCTGACGCGTGTTGCCAATAAAAAATATCGCCTCGAATATGACAAATTCAAATCACATTTGTAACATTCCTCGAGTTTCGTAAAAACTTTTATCGTCCAAGTGCAGTTGACGCGTTCGGTTAAGATCGGCAAACTTCGGTCGTTTCCGGGGTACGCGACGATTGAAAGAAAAGAATTTGGGTTCGATCGGAATTTCATTTCGGTAATTGTTGAGCGATGGCGCAAAAGAGGTCGTTTTGTTTTTTTTTTTTCGTGTTACTTTCTTTTACAGAAGTTTTGCTTGTGATTATTGCTTGAAATACGTTTTGTCGCTTTGTAGGCGCATAAATTGTGTTATTCACTTATTCTTTATTGATGTTTAGATTAAATAGTATTTTTACTACAGCATTTATTTCACATTGTTTTTGTCTGTACACGGATTTTTACCAAAACTTTTTCTTTTCGTTTGCTAAATGGTGCTTATTAGCACTAGCGACCAAGAATTCCATATAAATATTTTAATTTATCCCAATGATTTCGAAAAACAGATTTCGTATAAAAAAGCACAATTTATAAGAAAGTTAATCACACAATCTTCAAAGCCCTCAAAATACGTACTCAACCAAGAACTAGTTCCAACTAAACAATTATGTTCTTCCCAAATCCAATAATGAAACCTAGAAACCTAAGTAACCCCAAGACAGACCTTTAACAAACACTAACTACAATATAAATATGCAGCCGAAGTTTCCGAACCATTACTTGAACAAAATCGTAAACTAAACAGTAACCCACAGGCTAGCATCAACTACATATTTATGAGGATAAAACATAATAAACAAACCTCCAACCTCGATTACAGACCTCTGAAGAAAACATACAATATTGAACCTTATTCCGTTAGAATAAGAGTGTTGAAGGTAGGGAAGTGAAGACAGTCTCGATATGCGTTGGAACGTTCCCTTTGTTTGTTACCGATTGTTTTCTGTCATTGTATAGAGCTGAGGATCTCAGGGATCCGTGTGCGAGTGACATATTTTTGTTAAACCAATGAGTGTATAAGAATAGATCACTGTATTATATGAACAACGTAGTTTGCTGTTTCTAGGTAGGGTTTGTTATGTTTTTATGCTTAAAGTAGAACACTCATCGTGAGCTAAATGTTTTATTATTGATGAAGCTATTGAAATAGCGAAGCGATTTCGTCGAACTTTTGTCAATTTTGCTTCTACTCGAGAGTCATACTCTAAATGTCGTTTTCATCACAATGATGGCCACTGTTTACTGAATAAATAGGCAGGTTGAGGTAAGAACTCCTAAATAGAAAAATAACAAAAAGAACCTGATAGTTTCCTTGAAAGAAACCTTGGCTTAAACTACGAAACAACTACCTAAGGAAAATGTTTAAGTTTTATTTCTACAATAAAACTCGGCCAAATTCAATATTTCTTTCAACAAAACCAACATTAGGGTTGTCAAAAATCGTTAGGATCACGTACTGCATCATTAATTTCGTAGAACGGTAAATCAAATAATATTTTTCCTTAAAAGAATAACGGCTTGAATAAAAGAAGTTTCGCCATTAAACGCCGTATGTTGGATTTATTGTTGGCAATATTTTTTTGATGTAAAATTATGTTACTTTTCTTGCTGATTTAATGAAAAAAATGTTACGATACGCTGTAATGTGGTCTTGCTTTGCGGAGAAATTCTTCGAATTACAAAGTTCTTAGTTCAAAATAAATTACAGAAAGAGGTATAATTTTAATCTTGCATGGATACCATATTCACATTAACATCCCATAACTTCACAACAATACACAATGAAAAGTAATATATCAAATAGCAGAAAGTCCTACGGAACTCCTCACTTCTCGTTCGTGCCATCCCTACCTCAGCGATATAAAAATGTATAAAGCAAGTCTCCGAGATGTTATTTTCTTAAAAGTGTTTACCCTGCGATTCCCGGCATATGGACGCAGTTTCGCTTCCGAGGATTTTTCCACATTTATAAAAGGCTTCCCCAGTAAAATTAAAAGTTGGTAGTTTCTGATAATAGTGCAGTCTTTAGGAAATTCTTTGCTAGTGGCATAGTTAGTTGCGGTAAATTAATAAGTGGATGTAGTTCAGGATAGTTCGGTGCAGACTTTAGCGGTTTCGCTGTATCTGCTTTTATTAAAGCCACTTGGCTTCTCTTTAATGTTTTGAAGTTAAGCTGCTTGTGGTTATGATCACCAGCTGTACAAGTTTTGGTTTTTTTACATAATAATCGTATTAAGTGGTATCTAGAACGGCAAAAAAGACACTTACAGCTTCGTTTTGATGTGTTTTAAAGACTTTTATAACCTTTTGAACCTTTAAACCGAAATTTTAGGATAAGTGACATCAAATCTTTAAGAAAGATCGTTTATTTAAAAATAAAATAATAAGCTTATTTTAATTGTTTTTTTTTAAATTGATTACTTTCGATTTAGTTATACAAAACAATAATTTAGAGACGACATGTCGTCTTCTACCAGCCATCCTTTCTACTCATCATCTCTGTATCCCACTTCCCACACATGTCATTTTTCCCACAATGCAATTTCACCATCTCCTCCTTGATAATCCCTTTTTATCCAACTCCGTCATATTCACCCCTCCGTTTAGTACCACGTGGCTTTCATCCCTTCTCAACACATACTAGACGAATTATTTATAAGAAATAAAAAAACATAATGCTAGCAAGCAGTCAAAAGCATTCTCTCACGAACAGAAAACAAAATTATTAACTTCCACGTTTACTCCATGTTGATATTTACGCTTATAATAAGAAATTATAAATACAGGTATTTTAACGATATTACTTTACCAAAATAAATATGAGTCTTTAAAAAGGTCTACTTATCCTAACATAGTAATCAAAAGAACACGATACAAATTTAAAAACCTTTTATACATAAAGACATATCCAAACTTACAGTAGTTACATAAACAACTAAATATATGCAAAACAGACCACATTACTAAGCTAGTGTTGATAGCCCACGTCTTGAAATGAAGATACACGACGCCATTTATCATTTTGAATGCTAGTTAGCACAATTGCAGTCTAAATGGACGACACAGTCTAGATTCTAGACCGTCTCGAGGTCATCCTAAGTCTGAACCTAAGGACACTTGAACTAACTTGGAACTATTCAGATTATTTGTATATAAGATAGCCAAATAGCCTTTATGAACTACGTCAGCCAATTAATTTTAAGTTATGTTCGTTAAATGCAGCTTTGTGGTAGCGTGTTGCATTCTTTATGGATTAGATTGGTGAAGATAGTTGAAAGGATGTGGTGTGTTATATGTTTTATTAAAAATTATATAATTATGTGACAGATTTTTTTAACGTTGCCCTACACTAGCATTTTCTCTTGTATCATGGTTGCGTTTTCAAACATACATGTTCATGTTCACATGACACCAGACCCGAAACAAAATTTGTAGATCATACAAAGAGTGCTCCGTGCGGGAATCGAACCCGCTACACGTTGCGTGGCAGCCGAGTGCACAGCCACCGCGGTAACTGTGCAGTCAATTTATTTGAATAAATGTGAATTTCGGATATTAAAATTAGTCATGTACAATCATTTTATCATGACTCTCACACACCACCACAACGCAAAAACACAACCAAATTTTAATATACCAAGGACTATCCCCTACCTACACCGTACAAGTGCAATGATATACTAGAGAACAGCTCACAATTCCGCCAGTCGTCTCATTACAGGCACAATAAAGTCGCAGCGTCCTGATGCTCAAACAATGGACGGCATCTCGGCCAGATTTCATTTAGAACCAGTTGCTATTGTCCCAGCCTCTGTTTATTCCTTCCAGCTCAGTCTTGGCTGCAGGACTGGACCGAATTTTATATGGGGTGTGTTTTATAAGGTCTTGAGTGAGGATCTAAGATGAAATGGTTGGATGTCGTGTGGACGAAAATTTTATATGTTATTTTGATTGTAAGTTTATAAAATGGTGGCATTCTGGTAAATTGGGTGACTATGATTAAAAAAAAGATTTTTGTTTTATTTAGGTAGGTTAGGTAAACAATGTTAAACTTTATTTTTTTACTATATAAAAATTGGTAAGTGGGTGATCTCGTGGTACATTGCGTTATTTGATTTGATTTCATTTAATGTCCGTTACTCAACTGCGCACAATATTGAATTGCTCTTAGCAAAAAATGCAATATTCATTAATTATTCCAAACTGTAATAAAGTCTACAAAACCAAACAAAAGTATTTTTATCAGAATCTGAATCGCTTCGTGAATTAATACCATTATTTGTTTTTAACGCCATAAAAAACAAGTTACACGTAGTATAAGCAAAAACTGCAATACAAGTCCGAATCAATTTGTTTCATTCAATTTTAACATTCACGGTGCATCGAATACAATTTTTATCGAGATTTCGACTTATAATTAATCTTTTATTTTAAAAAAGAATAAACATGGTAAGTATTTTTCAAAATAGTATGTTATTATCTTTACATTACCAACTTTATTATCTTTACATTTATTAAGCACATATTTCTATACACCGGGAACAACTCCATACAAAAATTCGACGAAAAACCTATTTGCCATCACAGATCAGAAAATATCGCAAATCCAAAAACACAACAATCCTTTACGCAACAACACAATCGATTCCGCGACCTCAACAAGGTTCAACAACGCATCGATTATAACAATCGAATATCGAATAGTCGCCATATCGAATAGATGACAAGAAACTTCACAAAAGAGGGAAGGTAATAAAAACCGTGTTCCTGTGACGTCATACAGCGATATGACATTTAGTTCGGCTCAGGATCTCGACAGTAAAAGCCGGCATTTATTGAAGCTACCATTTATATTGCCTACTTGTAGTTTGATGTATTTTTAGTCTAGCTAGTAAGGGGAATTGTTCTAAATCAATTTTTATTTTAAACTTTTATTTTATTACCTTTCATCGTTCTCTTTTACATGCATCGTTAAAATCAATCAAAGCCTAACTTTATGTTTGTTACGTACTCTTGTACGCATAACTTAATATTTTTAGTGAATTTCAATACAAAACTGAATTGAAATTTGGCTACAGCTCCTTTTTTATTAAATGAGCGTTAGTTTTATTATTACTAATTTAGTTAGTTATTTGTTTTTATTTATATAATGCAGCTGATACCTTGTCTTTAAAGACAAGATCAAAATGTCAATGAAAAACATCCAAATTAGTGTAATATTAATAGGATTTTAAACACTATTTTGCTAACTTGCCCAACAAAATCACGCCACAAACCTCCAAACCAAACAATAAACACCAACACATTTGACATATTATATGAATAAATAAATTTGCAACCTGATAACATCTCTTATGGGATATAAAACCATTAAGTGTGGTTCCAACCCATGTCAACGATGACGTGGGTCCCATGAAAATACCAAAGACAGCTTTACTTTACTAATTAACTTCGTCCCATTACCATAATCTCGATATGCAGTGATTACATGCAAGGGCCATAACTCCATGTAATCTGATGTAGATGTTTTATTTATGGGGGGTATAAAATTGGCTGTTACCAATTTCGGTTTTTAATTTATTGGGGGTGAATTTTGTGTTGTGCATAAACCAATTCTTCTGTATAAAAATATTATTCTAAGTATTAAATTCATAAGAAGAAATAAGTTGGTATTTTTTTCACTTGTTGATTTAATTTTAAGCCATGTTATACTTTCTATACACATACCAGTACCTTTATAACAAGGTTTCCTAACATAGGAGGGATAGTACTCAAACTCAATAATTATACAATACAGAATACACAATTTAGTTTGTCTATCGATTAAATGAATAATAAAATGTTATTGCAAACAGCATTATCAGCAGATATCAGTATAAAACTCATGAACACAGAATCACTGCGCGCTCACCACCATGGTATAATAGAAACTCATAAAAATACAGCACAATGATTGCGCTCATCCCCGTTATTCTTACATCCCATAGAGGTACAAAACTACTAAAAATAAACTACCAACAGAGGTAAAAAAATCCCATTTTGTCGGATCATATCTCATTCGTATTAATAGAGGACATTTTTCCGTCGGGAAAGAGAGAAAAAAATTGTAGGCCGACCAACTGCTGTAGATATATTATATCATACTTTTATACCAAATGTATTGTGTGTGATGACCAGGAACTTAGACCTTCCTCGCCCGTCTCCGTCCCCACAATTGTATGGTGCTAAAAAGGTAGGGTACTGTGTCCCAGGGGTCTTGTTAAGATGGCTGTGTGTTCCATCGGTTTCCTCATTACCGCACATGAGATATTATTTTGTAGTAAAGATGATGTTAATGCTCTGATATTGTGTACTTGTTCTTGTGAGTCGTTTGTTTATGTTCTATGCAGTTACGAGTCGATAGTTGGTGAGCAGTTTTGTTTGGGACTTATATTTTATTTGAAACAAGATTTTTGTATGAAACTGTTTTGTAAATTTGGTTTCGGTCTAGATTCCTAAAAGAGTATATGTATTATTTTGGTACTCAATTGCCATCAGTTCTGTGACATGTACAATGTACATCAATGCTAAATGAGGTCATGTTACAGCTAAATACCACACAGAATTCCGAATCCAGCACTATTAGTTGTTCTGAGAATCTTAACGATTCCATAATACTCTGACCTCATATTCGGTAGCCACATGTATCAATTAATTGATCAAAATTACAGTCCAGTACAATGTATTAATTAAATTCAATTTGCAAACAGCACAATATTAAAGTATCACTCGAAATAAATTCGAGCGTTCCATTCGAAAACCAGCATTCGTTCGGTTACGGTATCGAATAAAATGTTTTTCACTTAAAAGCGAGAAGGATACAATTTATCACCAACAATTTGTACCGGGGTATCGATCGCTTGAAGGATAACACCCTGGAGTATTCTAGGGATATGCTCTCAGAGGAATCCTAAATAAGTTGTGTGAAATGTATACCTGGAGAGTTAAGGGATGGGAAAGGATGGGACTTTTAAATTCCATTAAAATTGAATATGGATTAAATTTATTATTTTTCTGAGCCTTGTGTTTACCTTGCCTTGTGTTTAACAGTGCATATAGCTAGATAATGATAGTCTCATTAAAATAAAAATAATTGTAATAATTATTCCATATACTTATGTTATATTAACTACATACAAAAGAAAGTCAAAGATTTCCCATATTATTTCAATTGAAGTAAAAACAGTATTACTTTCTAATTTCACTTATCCAGCAAAAAGACAAAAACATAGCAATAAACAAAAGCAACTGCAGCAACAAACACATTATTCTAATATTCCAAGCACGGAATCCCGCAAAACATTTACTCCGAATTCCGGGACAGTCCGGGAAATGAACACAACACTAGTGACACACTTTATTGAGCCAATGCTTGTGTGAAATTTACTGAGTTCTCTGTAAACAAGTTCCCTTGAATGTCAACGTTAATTTTGTTTATATGCGGCGCCAAATTTAGAGCTGGTGACTCGGCGTTGTTTTTAAATGATCCCGAACACCGATAGAATAATATAGGTGTGTGAGTCTGCAGGTAAATTGACCTGAATTTGTATGTTAATGATCCGAATAAGTCACTGTGTTACGTGAACTGGGGTTTGGTTTGTCAACAAGTGTTTGAGAGGGTGAGGGTTGCATTGATACTGATGGGGAGATCGGATATATTTACGAAGTGAAGTTTGAGACAAATGACAATTTTAGAAGCGATTTTGGACATACTGGACACTTTTAAAGAAAAAACTTTATTGATTAAACATTATGAAAGACATAGAAGAACAAATGCGAAATCCGTTTAAGAGATAACACTAACTGATAATGATCTTACCTGATTTATTTTCTTAATGACGATAGAAATGAAAGCCATACAACAGCAAGTATATTCACACCTTTTTATACATATGTAACTATCTCCACATTTTCCATCAGAGTTTCTAAGAAGACTTTCCTAACATCTCCAATCGATTCAGTTAACGGCTAGGAAAGGAACTTGACGCTCCACACTTTATAAATCACTACACCGCGGTTCGACACCTCAATCTCTTAGAAAATCACTTAGAACTCGGAACCAGGAATCCGACATTTTAACCGAGGAAATGCAATGAAACAGTTGATACTGGAGAGTATTAGACAATTTTGTAGGAAATGTTATATTTAACTTCATTTGCATTCATGGAGTATGTTTATTTGCTTGAGTTATCAATGTGATTAGAAGAGCTTTCTTGAAATGATACAAACCCAATATTCATATGAAAAGTCAAATCATTTACGGTATTTTAGTTCATTAGTAGTAAGAGCCTATGGACACGCGTTAACAATAACCCAAATTACTTATAACATTACAAAATAAATCAATGAAGAAATCGGCATAACCATAAATTGGTTCAACACTATTGTGTTCGTAAATGAACTCGTCATCAGAAAAGAACAAAACAAGTAATTTTGAATCCACGAAAGCATATAGTTTTTCTTTCCTCTTCTAAACTCTAACTCACATAAACAAAATCAATGGATCGGAAAGCAACACCTCAATACCTCACAACATAACTTCACACCTTTGAAACTGGAATGCGCCACTCGGCACTACATATCGGGCACAGTCAGCAGACTTTCCCAAAACAAACAACTCACCATGGGTAAAATTTCAAATTGATACAAGAAAGGCGTTGTTGGCTCTCTGCCAGGCCCCGTTTCGTTTCGAGTGGGCTTTTGTAGACCTACCCGCAACGTGCTTGCAGCCTCAAGAACTGAAAACGCTGGTAAGCAGGCTGAAATAGTTGGTGCCTTTATGCGGCTGACCGGTCTGAATGGCTTATATATGAAATTTTCGGCTGATATTGTGCTTTATGTGCTTAGTCAAAGGTTTTGGTTAATTTGTAAGTTTTTTGTGTTGAAAGTATAGACTGTTGTAATATAAGAAGATGAAGAAGTGGACTGATATGGATCATGATAAGTAATAATTGTATTAAGATTTTTATAGGTTTTGTTAACTTTAGGTCTGAAAAGGGTTCTGAAAATATCTTTGCAGATTTAAGTAGCAATGCTGTAAGAGCTATTTATAAAATAATCAGTTTTTCATCTTTACGTCGAGTCTGGCTCGAAACAGAACAATTACGCCCACATACGAGACAACAAACCTTCTTTGTTCCACTAATTAGTTCATCACACATTCACTAGATGTCACATTTTTCAAAAATGTTAATTGCAAATCATAGCGCCCGAAAAATGCAATTTAAACTTTATACTTCGGTGATAAGTGTTAAATTACTTAGCACGTATTATGAAATAAAGACTTTTTAGAAACAAGCAAGGATTAGTGGTAAATGTTAACGAGTCTCATTAGGCGAGGACACTGTTCGTACGTTGTAATGGCCAAATATTTTTTGGTCTTTGGTCCGTGGTAATTGAAAAATGTTGCAAATATACGACGGGGTTGTTTTGGGTCAAAGTTAGAGAGAAAAATATTTTTTGAATAGTAAAATGTCCCTCAGATAAGGGTCCTGTTTGATAGTTATTTATGCATGAAACTGCAACCATGGTTACAAAATGGATTTAGTTAGAGTTGCTTTAAAGGTCAAAATAGCAGTCACAATATTTATGTCTCAGTCTTAACCTACATTAATGATTTCACATTTATTTGTATCCTCATCAATAATACATCGCACATCGTCAGAGTAAATATTAAAAATGTAACCGATACAAGATTCGAGACAAAAAAGAACAGGTTGATTGAAAAATAAATAATCTGCGACACACGAAGCTTCGACCGGCGACGGTAAAACATGCAAATTAAATAACGAATACATAAATTAAGTTAAATAAGAGTCTGTATTTTTTATCTCCAGTCCCGAAAATAATTTAAACATGCAAAGAAGGCTCATAACATATCGAATCAATTCCCCATTACTTTACCATGGGTACCTAATGGATGAACCTACATACATATTACGGAGTTTGTTCCATACAAAAAAGGGGTTCATAGATTTTCCCTCAGCATCTCTTGTTTATTTTATACCAATGGAAAATGAACCGTATTTGTACAGTACTGAGTCTATTTTTCTTTCAGTTGTACGTTATATTTTTTACACAGTTAATGTGTTCGCAAATGAGAGATAGAGAGGCATTAAATAGATGACGTCATCGGACGTAGCGTCATAGTAAATACGAAACAGTAATTCAACTCGATCGATTGATTAAGTTTAAACGTTGCTTGCTTTCTGTTGTAATTATCTGGCCTTTTGTGTCGAGCGCTTTATTGTAATGCATTTCTTTTACGATTTCCTATTGAAAGCACTTTTATTATTTGCTGATTTTTATAGGCTTGAGAGGTATTTCAGAAACGTTTTTCTTAAACTGAGAACAAAGGCAAAGAGTTAAACAAGGGTACAGGTACTTAACCCTAAACAACATCATATTAGGAGGGTCAACTACATAGAAATTATTCATCCGCGATCGACCCAAATATCTTGATTGATTGATACCTAAGAGGTACTTGTATCTCCCTTCGCTGTTACCGACTCAAATTATTTCAAAGACGCAGCGAAATTGAGTTACTACACCCAATTTACTGTGCGGGTAGACATAGTCTACCCGCTTAACAAAGATGGAGTATGATGTAATATATAATGAATATTATGTGATATGTTCCACTTATAGCATGGCTGCGTGGGTAAGGGACAATGGTTTTATACAACCACATATACTTCATATTTTTTTATTTGTATTGTTCTGTCCTCTGTCCCAGTTAGAAGAATAGTAATAACATAATTAGCGCAGCTTGCAAGACTGCTGTTTTTTCTCATATTGTCATTTGTTATTAATAAGTCTGTTTTTTTCATTAAGATATTATAGAGTTTCATGGCATAGCAGAATGGTATTTGTTATTATACAAATACCATATTATGCTACAGGTAAACAAGGGGTTTTATATTTCATTTTTGAAACACATAAAATATCTCTTTTTTTAGTGCAGGCTTCAATTTAAAACTCAATTGCTCTAAGATTGGACAGTTGAAGTATATAGTGAAAAAATGATTTTAGTTTATGTCACCTCTGCTTACCCTTCGGCGATTTAGGAGCATGATGTGATATAAATAGATACAGACAAAGAATATTCACGTGAGACTTTAAGCAAATAATAAAACAAGAATAATTTAATTAATAATAACCAGAATTTTGTTTAAGCAAAAACGTTTTGTACGGCTTTGCAATACGATCCAAAATTATGAAATGTTTGAAACCATAAAAATACAAAATATAAATACCTCTATTTACTAACGTTAGAATATACCCTTTCTGTATTATTAGGTAATGTAATCAGATATTGACTTTTACTGAATTTGCATTTTTTTTTTAATGTGAATAACAGTCTGTTTTTACTGTACAGTCGGACTCTTACAGTTAAATCCTAGGTCCATATAGCACACAGCCCGATTTAACATTACGATTTAACTGTACAGTTTTATCTATTCTTGATTCGATTCAATGTAAAACTGTACAGTTCAACTGTTAGCTCTACACACCTTACTATTTAAGCCGCCACCACTCTATATACTCAATTCAAGACCAATTTACGCTAGTATCCTGTTCAGTAATTATTATTCCAACTATAGATGTAATCCTAGTATGGAGTGCAGCAAGATTTAGAAAATATATTACATAAAGATTGTACCACAAAAACTAAAACAACTCACTTGGTTACGTGTTAGAACGAAAGAATCGAGTTCCAAGTATTTACACCTACTAAGTTTCTCATCTAAAAAGAGCAAGCTGATATCATCAGCAACTGGGTGGTTAGTGAAAACTTTCAATCCACTACGACAAAGAGGGCTGGCAGAGAGCCAGGCCCCGGCAATCAGCTGACTACTGTAAACTGTGTTAAAATGTGTTCGGAAACTGAGAATAAAATCTAGTGTCATAAGATTTTTGTGTTAGCCATTTTTAAAGCGTTTCTTTTAAATGTAGTTTTTGTAGGAAATTACAAAAATGATTTATATGGAAAGTTTTTTTTTCTGGCTTTTTCTGGATAAAAAATTACATAATTCATATAGTGGAGAATGGTGTTGTTTTAAAAATATGGTAACAATAAGTTGTTCTGTGATCTGTAAAAACTACTTCTGTATTCTCTAGCTACAACTGTAAACGATTTCATATAATAAAAAAAAACTGCTTATCAATAAAGTTTAAATGAATACAACAGACCAATCAAATGTGATTATGATCGCACAAAAATACAAATTACATCAATAGCATTTGTACGTAACATTGATTCAATAGCGACCTCATAAATATTAATTTATCCCATATTATTTCTTTGACAAAATCTCCACATACCATGTAAAACGTCTGAAGAAAAATACCTTGAAAAGTACACGAGTCTGATTTATATGTTACTTGAGAATCATTAACATATCAACGATGAAGTTTGGCATACAGCCAGCTAAGATTGATGGCAGAATGTATGCATATCTGTGCCTTGAAAAAAGTTTTATTAGAAGCCGCCATTTTTATTACAAGCCTACTCGTTTTGGGTTTAATATACTTGACTTTTTTGTGTGATGTAGGAAAGGTTCTATTGGCAGTTCCTATTTTTGGGTTATTTTCTATATCTAGATTTTCTTAGTTAGATTGTGAAAGAAAACAAAATAACTAATCCTTGCCAACTAGCATTAGCAAACGTGATGATTAATGCTGAAACCCTCTCCGTGTAAGAAGACGCTTTTGGTCCTTTTGGTCAACAGTGTCCACTTATAGGCCATTGATCTGCGTGGTGAGGTAATAAATTTTCTAGAAACAAATTAACGTAAACCATATCTATACATATAATAAAATCGTAGAAAAGTGCTGTCTGTACATTGAAAATAAAAATAAAAAAAATAGCAGGGGTTATTGTTATGTCGATGTCGAACCCAAAAATGTAATTAACTTTTTTTTGTCTGTTTGTCTGTTTGTCTGTTTGTCTGTTTGTCTGTTTGTCTGTTCGTCTGTGCGCGCTAATCTCAGAAACGGCTGATCCGAGTTGGATGCGGTTTTCACGAATATATTGTGGGATGCTTAAATTTACATTTAGTGTTTGTTTCATGTCAATCGGTTCATAAATAAAAAAGTTATGTCAAATTAAAGAATCACGTCGAACATTCTATGCTTATACCATTAATCTCCGCAACTATTTGACGGATTTGGTTGAAATTTGGTACAGATATAGTTTAGAACCTTAGAAAGGACATAGATATATTTTTATTTCAAAAATCAAAAAATAAAAATAAGAAATAAATTATTTATAAATAATTCTATGTCGATCGTTACACGACTTCGGTTCATGTTATTGTTTTAATTTATCGAAAAAAGTAAATAAATAGTAAAAAGGTATGAAAAAAATTATATCAATATAATAAAACATTTAGTACAAAGAAAATGCTCTAACGGAGTATAGATAATTCTATGTCGATCGTTACACGACTTCGGTTCATGTTATTGTTTTAATTCATCGAAAAAAAGTAAATAAATAGTAAAAAGGTATGAAAAAAATAATGCAATATAATTAAACTTTTAGTACAAAGAAAATGCCCGAACGGAGTATAAATAAATAATCCAAGTTGTCTTTATCCTCGATAGATGGCGTTGGGATCGAAATAGATCGCGCTATGGTTTCGTTACATTCATTTGGTTGGGTATCGGCCGAGCGCTTCGGTACTATCGTAGAAAAAGTGTATTATCAGTCGTATGATTATTTGTCTGTAGTGGTCCTGCTGTTTCGTATATTCTAAATTGGTTTCGTTGTATTTGTCAATTAATAAGTTTATTTGTTGGGTTTTCCTGGTTTTTTGGTTAAACTATTTAACGTAGGTTTAGTTTGATATCGATTATTAGTAGTTACTGTAGTTAGTTTTTTTAATAAAATTGTAAGTCTAATTTATAAATTAATTAGATTAGATTTAAGTCGTTTCTTTTAAATTATTTAGTTTAAGCTTGGTTATTATAGCATAGAGGATAGGTTGTAATATAGTTTCTTTTTTAATTGTTATAAATTCGTAATTCGTAGCTTTCTTTAGTTTTAAGTTAGTTTAAGTCCGTTTTTAAACTATTTTTTCAATGCCCTAAGTGAGTATACATCTATTAAATTCAAACGCAGAGCTCATTATGTTGATTTTTGAAGAGTTCCCTGGAATATCTTCCACATCTCATTTTTGAAGAGATCCCGCGAGATCGGGAACTATGTGGTTAAAACCAAAAATTTGCCGGAAGTCACTATTCCACGCGAACGAAGTCGCGGGCAAAAGCTAGTACGAAATATCAATGTGCTCATAATACATAAACAGTTACAAAAGGTATGAATAAAAACTCTACAACTTAAAAATGAATAAAGAATTTTAACTCTTTATTGCAGAATTATTCCCATAGTATACATATGAACAATAGAAATATCTGGAGTCACACAATTCTTCTTACAAAAATGCAATCACAAACCAAACTACACCAACACACCTCATTACACCGCATTCTATTTTCAAAAAAGAATAAAAGAGTAATAAAAATCAGAATTCAAAGTAGACGACAAACCTCAGAATCATTAAGGCGGTACACACCAGCGGAGTTGAAACTCGTAAAAACATTAAAATAGCGTAACACGGTCATAAACACCAGTTAATATGCGCCAAACGCTTGCTGCAACTCTGCCAACTAGCTTTGTTACTTTGTGTTTTAATCTTAAACCGTTCGTGTACCCTGTTCCTTACTTTCAATTTGTTTATGGCGTCTTAATTCACGTGCTAATAGTCTTATATTTTAGTCTTAGTCATTTTCTTTTTATTATTATGTTTAAAATATACTGTTTTGGGTTTAAAAGCATGTTAAGATCCTTTTTATTAGATACACATTGAGTATTTTAACGAATCCAAAAATCAAACAGACGATAATTAGATAATTGTACTAGTTACTATCAAGTAATAGTATTTAGTCTCGCCGTTAGATATTGCATCATTTAGTGTGTGTGTCTCTTTCATCATCACTTATTCTAAACTTCCATAAAGTCATAAAAATCAATAGTTAAACCATAATATTCTAGTAACACCCATAATATGCATACATACATATTACACAATCACTCAACCACACACAGCAAACAAATTCAAATTACTCTATTACACAACCAAACCTCAGAACTCATATCAATTTATCGACACTCAATCAAGGCCGCACTCAAACATAACCGAATGGTACTTTATGTCACTAAAACGTACCACTTGTCTCTAAATCCTCACTAAGGACGTCACAATGAATCTGACAGCGAAAGAAGGAGTGCCTAAGCCCTCTCTAACCCTTTAGGATGAGGTTCAATGTTTTTACAGAGGGACTAATGTATCATATTAGTTTTAGTTTAATTGTTGTGTTGTGAATTATATCTTTGTTATTTATTTGTGACTTATGTGTGAATCTTCTTCGTGTATGAAGAGTCCTTTGGTCAGCTGTGATCACTTCATCGTGTGAGAATAGGTTTTTTGTCAGCAGTGGCCACTGCTTAATATTCCTTAAACTTCCTCCAAAATAGGCACAGCCAAACGCGAGACAATCGCGTACAAACATACATGACATACTTACAAGTCAAACAGAATGCCTACTTTTTTTTGAAGTTGGTTAAAAAATAAACAAAAGTAATAGCAGTATATTATAATTGACAACAATATACATTATTGACAGTACGCTTATCAAAATAAACGTTTAATAGTCAAACAAGTAAATTGGAAGTAAATACGAGTAACTAATTGTTGTACAATTATTTTGTTTCACAAGGGATTTGTACTGTCGACGTGAATTAGAGTCATTAGTTGATTGGTATAGTTTAAAATTTTGATACAAATATGTATTTAAAAAATAAACAAATATTGTCAGGCTATTGGGAATCTGTAATCTTTTTTCTAAGTCCGGTTATATCCCTAAAACCTTTCTAAGTTTGACAAATATTATGCCGAAAACCGCATCAAAATAGTTTCAGTCAACCTGAGATAATTGCGCACAAAGATACTAAGTATTTAAAGTCGTTAATCACTGGGAATATCATACAATTTATTAATACAAACATTCCACTCAATGATAACAAAAACTACATAAGAGTAAAAAATAGTCCAAGAAACGCCCCCAAAGTTACATCAATCAAACTTTACTAGCTCTCATGATTTCTCTTTTAAATTTAACGATCGAGAGATAGATGCGACATTTTATTAGTTATTACATCGTTTGGGCGCAATAAATCGATAAATGATTAAGATTAAAATACAATTTACTTGATGAGAGAGGAAATAAGGGACTGATGAGGCCCACTGTGTTTGATTTTGTAGTGACGTGTTTGATAGACATTTTGAACTATTGAAGTAGTTAATAATGTACAGGTTTGAATACATTTATTTGTTCTACAATACATAAAGAGCTAGAGATGGTAATGATTTCTAATTCATGAGGAATCATTAAACATTAATTTATGTATCAAGATGGTATACTTACTGCAAAAGAATGTTTAGTATATGCATATGCTTCTGCCAGTGGATTTGTCCGCGTTCCCGTAGGATAAAAAGTATTTATTATATGACTCAAGTGAGTCACACTGTCTGTTTATCAAATTTCATCAAAATCCGTTTAATAGTTTCAGCGTGATTGACGGACAAACATTCAAACAAACAAACTTTATTTATAATATTAGCGTTAGGTTACTATAAATATTACCAAAGTATACCTATAAAAATACCCGTATCAATATCCTACCTCGAATAAAAATACGTAGAAAATTCGCCATAAAAGTGAAAATATTACACAATAGCCTCACAATAGCAATAAAAATGAACAAAACTACTACATTTTGAAAATGATATTCGTTATCTGCTATCATCCGATTTTATCCGGAGTAAGCCCCGTGATCCTTCAATCAGGAAGGATTATAACCGTTCGAGGCGCGGTCGGGAACATGCTAGTGCAATTGTTTTGTTGAATACTATGAATACACAATACTGTTTTGATATCTAGACGTGTTTAGATTGTGATATAGAAATGAAAAATAATATTAAAAGATATGATGGAGATGGAGAAAGGAAGAGGTATCTTTTCCTATTGTTTAATGTGGATATTTTTTTGGTTTGTGTTCATAATTACTAGTACTACAATATAGCTAAAATCGACGTTCTTCCGACACGAAATACCATTATTCTCAGACCAAACTCAGCAAACTAATCTACACGTCAAAAGAGTAAGCCTAGCAAAGTATTACAAAGCAAAGTTACTACAAAAAGACAAAGTTGAAGACTACTATCTTCTCACCACAATCCTCATGAATTTTGATAAACACCGATCCATCAAAATTCAGAAGCACAGCTTCAAGTAAAACATTAAATTTAAAGCGACCACAGACGCTCAAATCCCGATCCTTCCATCTGAGATAAGAGCCAGTGTTTCAAGCTGGAATTAAATGAATTATACTGTAGAAGCACCATTTTGTGACGTTAATGAGTCACTCTGTGGAACCCTGTGGAAGTTTTCGACATTTCTTTTGTATTCATGAATTAAGTGCACTGCGAACATTGTAATTGAATTATGGAGTTGCAAGACTCTGTTGTCCATTTTATTGTTTTATTTTTCGCTTAGTTAAGATCGGTTAAATGTAATAGTTTGAGATTGTGACAATTTTATTTGGAACGAGCTCATTTACGAGGTTTATTTAAAGTTTTACTTACACCAACTTAAATTTAAAATAATGTCTTATACAAGTGAAGAATCTACATAATTTCTTACAACACAACATTACAAAATCACCTCTAAATGACAATTAAAACGGATACAAAACACTCCACAACTTTTAATCTACACACACACTGTACAAAACCCATTCCGACTTATCTTAAAGATCTTATTCTCAATACAATTCCAAGCCATTAACGACAAAGGTCACACAAAACCACAGCACATTCAAATGCCGCCATAAAAACCTATGTGCCATTACCAGAGACGCTATAACAGAACAAAATAGAACTCATTGAAAACACTCGAAAACACTACAGAGGAATAAACAGCGGCATTTTATAACCGAAGACTTTTTATCGAAAATGTTTTGGAGAAGGGAATTTAAATGCATTAACTTGAAACCTAGTCAATTACTTGGTAAGTTGTATTGTTTTACGGCTGATTGGGGAGAAGAGATATGGAATACTGGGAAAGTTAGAAAAGTTCAGGAGAAAGCGACAGTTAGAGAGGGCTGTGACTGGTAGAATCATGATGATTTAACTAATAGGTGAATGGACGCGAATTTAGTATTAAAAATAAATGTACTGTACATAACATACACAAACAACATTACATCATATCATACATGTTGTTCTCTGAAGGAGTAATAATAATATTATAGTTAAATTATTAAATTGTTTAATGAAACAAGGATTCAGAAGACCAAATAAAGCTATATTTGTCATATGATACAGATATTTTTAAGCCTATATTGCTTTCTTTCTATTATTTGCGGTCAATCTATGCCTAGTACTGCAACCGTTCAGATCTCGTTAGAACGATATACCGTTTTATGACCTGCCTTTTAGAGATTTACTGCTGTGCAGACTTGGTTCTGTATGTAAATTCTTTTTTGTAGTCGAGAATAGAAAGGTTTTTATTATGCGCTCTGCATTGAGCTCTGGCTAACCATTCAATTATTTAGTCGATTCGGACCATTGCGCCATGATGCGATTGAGATAAGTAAATTTAGAAATGCAGCTAAAAGAAACTGTACTTATTCAGAAACTTATGAAATGAATAGCAAGAGGTATTTAAAGAAATTTTACCAGTCTGAAATTTTACCATAAGTATATACCAATGAAGAATCTGTTAATGTGTTCAATATATGTCAATAGACTCTTCAAAAAATGTAAGGTATTATGTCTTGTCGCTTTTGTGTGCATTAAAAAAAATCTTGGATACAATGTTCTTCGTAGCTCGTAGCTCGTAGCCCGTAGCTCGTAGCGCGTAGGTCGTAGCTCGTAGCATCTTGAGTTGATTAGCCAGCCATTTAGTTTTAGAATCCAAACGCTTTGCCCAACACTGCTTGGCAACGGTAAAGCGTAGGAATTCTAAAACCAAACCCACTGGATTCTTCTATCTTCCTTCTTCTACATTATTTTCTTATAGTTCCAACATATAGTAACATAATTGACTTATTTTTACACTAAAAGACTTTACCTTTACCTGTTCTTACACGAGATAAGACATTGAATCTTTTAAGGCCCGCAGTACTCTTGAGCTAAGTGTCATTAACCTAAATACTCTAGCTAAACTAAACGTAATTTATCTCTGAGAAAAGAACAAATTAAAGATTTTTAAACAGACGTTAATTGTCGAAATCTTAAATCTAAAAGCCTGAATTGTTCCCCTTCTTATCTTGAAGTTTATTTTAATGAAGTAATTATAGGATATTGGATTGTGTACGAAGGGTGAGGTCAACGCCCGTTCTTACCTGAAACGATGAAACAATGGATTTTAATTAAGTCTCAGTGTTTGTTTTACAAAAGGACGTTGTTTTAAGAAAGTACTTTTAGGCAAATGTCAGCAACTCGACGTGTACTCGCTCACTTATTTTTGGTGTACATTTTCATAAATAATATATTAATTTTAATAAAAGTTAATGTTTAACTCACAATAAAAATAAATGACTTACAACTAATTTATTATGCTAGTTTACTTTAAGCGTTTTTGGTACTGGTTTTGGTTTTAAAATACTTTAAAACATCGCTTTACTGAAGTCATATATATCTTTCTTATCAACGAATAGGTACATGCATTTTATAGTTTCATTTCTCTATTTTTAAGGTAGAATCTATCTGAAACTACAAACAATAATCCAACAGTTTTTATTACAAAATAATATTATTATATATTAATATAATTGTATATAACTAAAGTTTTCGAATATGAATTTTAAATATTGCACGCCTAAATTGTTTAATAATATCATGTAAAAAACATAAAACAAGATGTTTAAAAATTAAATGTATCTCATTTTTAAAGTATTTTTATGCGACGGTAGCTAAATAAACCACACCAACAATACGAACTGTCAACTTTTACGTGCACAGATAATATTCACCGGTACAGATAAAAAAGGGGAGCGTTTACAGAGCTCGCCAATTACAAAACGCTGCGTTTAAATGAAATTATAATTTTATACAAAAAGGTATTTATTGTGAACGCTGATAACATCGGCGACTTGAGTAACGGTCTTTGTAAACGTACATTTTGTAAAGGTGGTTACTGTTGGAGTTTACTTTTTTAATTGTAAATAGGCTGTTAGAACAACTAGCTTTTATTAATTGAGTATTCTAAAGATAATCATTAAACGTCTTTAATTTAGACAAACACTGGCGTTGACATTTTACAAATGTCTAAAACCAACAAATTTAATATTAAAAATCATAACCACTTTTCAACCACGTTTCATTCCAGCGAAAATTCTTACAAAACCAGCAGCTCTACATATGTAGCGCCTACGTCTACAATGTAGAGTTGCCACTCAAAGGTTCCTTTGTACTCGCTCTACATACCACGAGGGTCTTAATAAAGGCCCGAACTGCGGTGGATTATAAATGTCCTAGGATATAGAGTAAAGGATGATAGAGTTACAAACTTGAGTGTTATGTATAGATATGTAGAGTTGGGGGTCATTAAAATGTTGAGAAAAGGGTCCATTTGGGGTCCAACAAGTTTTGATGGGACAATTTAAAGTTTTAGATAAGACAAGCGATATGTACTCTATGTCGTGGGTCAGTTAAATCAAGTGTCAGTATTAATAGCTGTAAATATTGTAATAATGATTTATGTAAACTACTAAACACTTGTTGCATTAGCTCAGAGAACAATCATTTTATTTAATTATCGACAGCACAATTTAAAAAGTACTAAACCTATTTTGAGACTACCTCTGAATACAAATGCTTAGCATTCAGAAAATGGAGTAACAAAATTGTCTGCTTCCAACCACACACAGTACTCCAGAAAATAAAAACAAAAAGCGAAACACTCCCGCAAAATCCAAACAGAAAACCTCCCAAGATTCCAATTTCAAAAATTCTTATTCCAAATTCAAATTATTCCCGAACAGATACCGAATTTCGAGCCGAACCAATATCAGGTTATGAATAAAGGTAAGTGCTGGAATTTAAAGACAGAAGCAAATCGTTCGGGTGAGCTCGGCTCATTCGGCCACGGTCGGAAGCATTCGGGATTTAATCTCGGTTAAATTGCCTCCACCGGACCGCTTCGGGCTTGAAAAGTTCAAGATAGGCTCGCAGACGCTTCAAGATGTGAAATTTTCTTCTCATTTTTTGCGACATCTTCCTTATTACCACTCTGTGTCTGCTATCAATGATTTTGTAATATAAGTTTCTGCGTTCTTTTAAAGTTTCCAACTTCTTTTAGCGGTTGAAACTACGAGATGTGATCTTTTTAAAGTTTTATTCAACTCGAGATTATCAGATATTTCCACTAAGATCAGATTAGTTGGTAGGTACACATAGAATTTGTATAATTTAAAGCATTGCCTTATTTTAGCAAAAACAAAGGTCGTGTAACCTTATCGATTCTACCACCCTAAAAACATTTAGGCCTAAACAATAAAAGTCCTTAAAAACCTTTTTACTACACCATAAGCAACAATTAAAATAACTTCACATAAACGTTGGCACAGATCGGTAGGCAGCCATTACTAGTGGGCTCACGTACAGTCGCAGTTATGTGGGATTCCTGTAACTTCATAAACTTTACTGTAATACCTCCCAATGTATTGTTAATGTACCCCTCAGGTTTATGTGCCTTATAATTGGACGTTTTTGGGGCCACTTTTTATGGTCCTTTAGTGGTATTCCAATTTTATTGGTTTTTAATATCGTTATGTGGTTGGAATTTTAAATTAATTGTGCTGTAGTTAATAAAATATTTGATTATTATCGGAACAACAATTTATTGTTCATAAAATTATATTGTTTTTCATAGAAACTGAAGCTCCAATCAAATATGTTACTTAGCAGTCAACTACAATTGTCGCTTATGACGTCCAATAAGTATTAACAACACATTCATATTAATCATCAACGAAATCTAACCATGAATCTAAATATAGCCATTTCCTGCTCAAATCAAAATACCCAACATCTTGAAACAATGGTTCCATTTAGGCCTCTAATACAACCAGTACTACCATCCAATAAGCGTTACAGCGACTAAAGTGCGATGTCGAATGGCATTACCACTATGAAACAACGATCATTGGTTGTTAGCCAGCCAGAATCATGCTAACAGCTGTCATTTACTCTAGAAGATGGTGAACGAACCACAAACAAGGCTTGGGTCACATGAGATACATGGGTCCAACACCCATGTCATCATTATCATCATAAACAGCCCATGGGAGTCCGATGATGGATGGATGGATGGATGGCCGTTATGTTCTAAAAATGGGGTTTGCTCTAATCTACACGCACTTGGGACGTAGTATGGAGCTACACTTTGGAACGAGCACCTAGCTTTATTGACGGACAGGCTGACAGACTATCATATATTTCTTTGTTTGTTGATATTTCGAAAATACCTTTTTATGGTATAATTGCAATAAAAGATTTGAGTTTGACTTTGAGATGAATTTTAAAGAATGTGATTTAACAAAGGGTGCTACTGTCTGGTCTCCGTTAAATATGCAACAACCTAGTGGCTCATATAACGAGTAAGACTGTGGTCCGAGAAATGACGTTCTTATGATAGAACAATCACGTAATAAACTGTTCCCGATTGAGGACCACGACCACTCTGTCAATACTAAAACGACTTAGAAGAAGACGACGGCTCATACAACACCTGCAGAAAGACTATAGGTGATGACAAATATGTTTCGGTCTGCGGTCTCCGATTACGGTCACATGTAAGGACCAATATATCGCATCAAGTATTATGATTCATAACAATGCTGGCAATACTATTCCACTGAAATCATCTCGTTAGTTAAACGACCGTGATCACGAGACATATCCTGCGATGGGAGCGTGCGATGTATCTCGTATGGCAGTCACGTCCAGCCCACGGTTATATGAACCTGTAACCGCTGTGCGGCAGTTCTCTATGTAATAATGTTACCGTTATATTAATAAGCTATTGGCTTTAATTACGTGTGCTGTAAAGTTGTTTTGTTATTTTCGTTTTAGATGAATTTAGGTTATGTCTGTATTTTTAGTGGTAATATTTATTTCAGTCATAGTTTGAAGAAGAATTGATCGAAATCGATAAAAACGTTTTTGGAGTCATGTTTTAATAAAGTAACTCAACTAGTCTTAAGGAATAGCTGCGGACAGTCTAACAGGTTACCGAGGCTCCATCTAAAAAAACAGATGTAATGAGGTGGTATTTAGTCACTAAGAGATTGACACTCCCCCACGCCTTATCCAAGGCGTGAGAAGCAATTGGATGAGTTTCTCCTTTAAAAAAGAGGATTAGTAGTGCTTATGTTTATAAAATATTTATTTTAAACACATTTCTCTATTACATAGTACTGTTGTAACCTACACCTCACACCAAAGTCTAACGTATAACAAGCCATAAAAATATCAAGGTAATAAGTTTCTCCAACACTAAGACTGCAAAATGTATTCCATATTCTCTGGTATCACTAAAATCTGACTATAAAGTTAACAGAAGCTCTTACATATAGTCATATCACCTTTTAGCCGCAGAGAACACTTTGTTACAACAAAGTAGTTTATAACCTCCAAAACATAACCTATTTGTCGTTGCCACCATTTTAAATCGCTACTTCCCCGACGGTGCCACTTTTTAAAAGAAAGAGAGTAACATTTTATAATGTTTTTAAGATGGAAACATGTAGTTAAACACTTCCTATGAGTATGTGTTACTACAATTTTAAGTGTCGTTATAAGGTGCTTGTTATAATTTTAAGTAAGGATAAAATGAGCATTCGAAAATAGGCACACTATCATGTCTGCTCTAGTACTAATTTCTTGATTTTAGTTTTACTGGACTTGTCTTTGTTTTAAGATTACTAGCTACTCGTATAAAGTCCTAGCCGTCAAATAGTAAACACTTACTTCACAGTTAGGTAAATATCACCAGTAAAACGGCCATTACTTCTGAACAAATCTTATGAATTTTAAATAGCGTTTCAATCTTAAAAGAGACATCATTTTCTATACAAAAACAGCACTAAAGCCCACTTTGAACTGAACAACTATGTATTTTACGATCCCCGAAACATGCCATGTATCTGCAGTTGTCACGAAATTTCAATTTGCCGCCATAACACCGCCATTTTGTTTTACGACGTAATTTCTTGAATGGCTGTTAAAAACATTGTTGAGCTGGCAAAATGTAGTTTAACTGACTACTTTAGTTTTAATACTGAATGGCTTTTGCTACTGTTATGTCAGATTACAAAATACTTGTCTTGCTCCTTTGATTCGCGTTACCAAACATTGTATAGGCTATATTCCGGGTACTATAACTGCCTCGTTAGTGTGGGGATTGTGTTCAGAACATATTTTTTTGGCTAGTAATAGCTGTCGAATACTTACTACATAATAATAAGCTATAGATACAAATACAGTTATATTATATATGCTGATAATATTGCATAATAACGATAAAGACATTATTGTACAATCATCAACATCAATGCATCCACGACACAGATCAAAATACTTGTGTGGGCCAACGTTTAAAAAATAAAAAATACATAGTTATCGAAATGAAATATCCTTAGTTGTACTTACAAAGAGATTTCACCTTGTCACAGCGAAACTTTTGAAACAGAAATCCTACGTTTTGAAACTGTTCGAAAACGACTTCCTAAGAATTCTGTTTACTGCAGCGAGATCAAAGCGCAGTACGTTCGAATCTTCGTCAAAATTGCCAGCACTAGTGCAAACGTTTTGTTTTCCACACAAGTATAAGTTAATACAAGTTTCTGATGTCAAAGAAAATGCAGGTCGAGAAAGAAAGCAAGTTAATATATCAGCTGTTCGTTTAGTAGAGCTGTGTCCAAGTTTCTCTTCATACGAAAGATTGCAGAGTTAAACTTTCCTTTATAGAGATATCGAGAACCAAGTTCGAAGGTAAACTTTAACATTTGTATCGAAACGTAATAGATTAGAAGGAAAGGAGGAAAGGTTGGGTTTAGTTTCGCTTTGTTATTTCATTTTCAATCGTATTTGCTTTTAATTATGGATTAAAATTGTATATATAGAGTAACTTTTGGAAAAAGTGTTAGAAAAATTGCAATTGTGAATGAGATTTCAGAGAATAAACTTTTCAGCCCAATATTTGCCTCACTGGTTCCATCGAATTTACTATCTTAGTAAAAAATGAAATTGATACCTTATTCATTCTTTCAAAGCTTAACATTTCTCGAAACAGTCTAAGTATATTTCTCCTCAAACATTTATTGCTCAACTAGCTTCTGCCAGCGACTTCGCCCGCAATTCTGTGAAATAAAAAGTATTCTATCACCCAAGTCAGCTCATACCCTGTATTATGTATGTACCAAATTCCATAAAACCCGTTCAGTAGTTTTAACATGAGTGACAGAAAAACAAACAACCTTTCGCAATTATAATATTAAGTGCGATTGTGTAATAGTGTAATTATTGTGACATTCTACCTTTATTAAACTACAAATAGTATCAAGTATAATATCACAGCAAATGCCATTTGATATTGCAGACTGAATCATTTGCATCGGCCGACGCCACGCAGTAAGAGGCTTACAATAATGTAAACCCCACAGAGCTACTGTTAGCATAACTTTGCCTTCACTTGCTTTCAAACCAGCCACAGTTGTGTGTCCAATATTTGTAAGTGTATGTTGGGGATTTGTAATAAAACGTGTTTTTAAAATCATCTCTGTAAATGATACTGCGCGTACTGGCTAACACTTTTGGGCAGTGGTACTTAAAGTCAAAATCATTTATTTTAGTTAAACTTGGAAGCTTTTATGAACGTCAAACATAAAAAAATTAAAACGTCACTCTGTCGGTCCAAGTATAAATTCCTATGGTGAAGAACGAGCAAGAAGCTACATAACTAACTCTTACTCAAACAAAAGATAATATCAAAAACCAAAACAAAAAAATACCAGCTTAAAAAATAAATACCAAAAAAATCACGTTCAAATTCCTCCGTCAAGTTCCTAGCACACATAAATAAACAATATCATCAACAACACTACAGTATAGAAACACTGGCATCGAACCGTATCCATTAACTAAAGCTGGGAGCATCCCTAACGTCTTCACCTCACTATTTGTCAGCCGTTTCGATGTCGGTCATAATCCCAGCACTAGTGCAATCTGTGGGCATTTTGATCGAAGTGCAGCTTGCCAATAGAGGTATTGGAACGATGGTGGTCAGGCTTCTTGGAAGTTGATTGGCTCTTCTGGATGGAGGTATATGTTTTGTGCAAATGCTTCTGAAACTATCTCATGGTAACATGGACGATACTCAATAAAATGAAAGTTGAAATAGAATAGTGGTATGAAACGTACAGATATCTTTTGAGGTGTATGATATGAAATGAGACCTTTGCCTAATATGAATTTCAGTTTTTTAGTTTCCATAAAAAATTCTAAAATGAAGAATCCAATAAAAGTTTATTTATACACACGAATATCAATCAAAAAACTAATCAGTAATCGTACATCGACACACTTTCGAGCCAACCAATAACGTATCAATACCGCATACGTATCAATTTAAAAAGTATATAAAAAAAAATATAATTCCATCCACGTCCCAATGTTTGGTTAGCGTATACAGAATTATTTGAAAACATGCTTCTGTTTTATTTATATGTATTTTATTTTCCTTTTGGGTAGCAGCCATTACTTGGGCCAATATTTGTTTTACTGAAAGCCCATCATGTTGGCGTATTGTTTGTGTTTTAACGCGTTATTATAACATTATTTTATCGTTGCTTTGAAATCGGGTTCTCCGTTGTCTCTTAGGCGACGAGGTGTTTTTTGATTCGTGGGTAAATAGGCCTTTTATCTGTTATAATATTTGGTCTCCGTGTAAGAGAGACGTGCCGGCCAGACGATTGCTATTGATACTTTCAATGTTACTAAGGAGATTTTTGCATTTTTAGATTTGTATATTCTTCAAATATAAACAAAAATTTCATTATATTTTCCAAAAAACAAGACAGACCATAATATATGTAATGTGTTGCTTAACAACTGGTTGATACTATAAATAATGACGCTCAGAAGACCAACAGAAAACAGTAGATTTATCACAGCACTACCTCCTTTAATTAATCCTTTGTCAAGAAAGAACTATACCATTCTCTTATCTTTAACGCAGAGATAACTCCATCATTTCACCACTAAACTCAAGCAAATTTTATGGCTCACTAACATACTACAAAGACATACAAGTAACATATAAAGTCTCCATAAAAACATAGTACATGTTCTACAAGGCCATATTAACTAGGAGTACGTATCTCACAATAATGCTCTCTATTCATAAAATCGTAAAAGCCATTTTGTGACAAAAAGCCCAGTGATTAGATAGTAAAATACTGAATACTAGCAATGAAACCTCGAACACGAAAACAAGTTTTACAACCTCATTTAACTAGATTACGATATGACTGAGATTTTTTATTTACACGCTTATTTTTGTGTAACGAAAAACAAACTAGTTTTGATGTCCAGTGGGATGATTTAAATACGAATTATGTAAGGGAACTTACATAAATTGTTTTCATTTCTGGTATTTTGGAGTCATTTTTGTATCATCATATCAGTCACAAGACGTCAAATTAGTTAATAGTTACTGGTATCCGTAATCGATCATACATCTGTAGTTTCAGGAACAAGATTTTGGATCAGCAGGGGTGCTAAATATAAACCTCCACCTATGATTTCCAGTTAAAGCGACCTACCATTTTTGTATGCGGAAGGACAACCACTCACCAGATATATAGAGCAAGCCAACTCCGAAACAAGTTTGTCCAATTAAAAATCTTATTCCTGTACCTACAGACGTATGATCGATCACCGATACCAGTAACTATTAACTAATTTGTCCCACAGACGGAAACTTTACCCAAATTCCTGTTAATCCTGATGAAAACATAATTCACGGGACTCGTTCAATATTCATGATAACATGAGTACCTAATTAAAGCCAAAACTTACATATTGGCAGTACTTAGTTCCATAAATTAATAACTACACACCCACACATTGACATAATGATTGTTGCCAAACGCTACAAGCTTCGAAATTGAATAAGTTTGTCAGATATTAAATTATTTTTGAACGTGTAGAACTGCGGTACAAGTTCTCAAGGAGGTAACGAGCAAGAAGGTCGTATGTCCTTCAAAAACATTAACAATGTTCGTCCATTGTTATAAGACTCCTTTCAGTTTTGATCTACTTTTTGTCAAAGGTCAAAAACAAAAGGTTACCCAAGGTCGTTCACCTCACATCATTATACCAGTAGATGGAGGTGAATTGCTGAATGTTAGCTCCAGTTTTCGTCAATCGAATCTGAATGTACCGTCAATAGGCATAAGTTTGTTTTTTGAATGTGTACATATTCTCGTTTGTAGCTCTATATTTTTAAGAAAGATCTTACAATTTATATGTATAGAGGTGAACGCACTTATTTGTCTCTTGAACTGTGTAAAAGTGTTCGTGTTATATGGATGTCAGAGTTGGTTGAAATATTTGAGACTGCTACGGAGCACATCATAAAATTCAAATGTGATTTACTTAACAACACAGAGAAATCCCTTTAATTTTCCGTGAATTTTCTAACACACCGAACTTTAAATATTTTCCCTTGAAATTGTCATAAATTAACATTACGACTCCCATTTGACTATTTCCACCACACATTTCAAAATGACAATGGACGTAGCGTACAGAAAATTACCCAGAAAATTGGGAAAACCACGGCTTTGAAAAAACTTTTTCAGCGTTAACAAAAGATGGAAGTCCGAATTAGTTTTGAATGAGAATGGGCTTAATTCTCTGGATGATAAAGTGCATTTTCGTTCGGGGCTGGTTGTGACGTGTGAGGTTTATGTTTGGGAAGGGTGGTCTCCGAAGGCTCCTCACGTCTCGTGTCGGGTACGTCACGTAGCCTGGCCTGGCACTACGTTTATTATTCAATAGCTAAACGTAACAGACATGTTTAAAGTTACGGAGTAAGCTACGTTTGGTAGATATAAGACTCAGTTGGATCTGATTTTAGTGGCTCCAAAAAGTATTGTGACGTTTATATGTATTATTCAAATACGTTCTTCTGTTATACGGTTAGAGTGATTTTAGTTTAGTGGATAGCTCTGATATGGTACGAAAATATTCTCGGGGGAAGTTCAACGAAAGACGAAAATTTGTTGTTTTTGGAGTAAGTATTTATGTAACTTGTAAAGTAAGTATAAGTAAATGTTTGAAAAAACTAATTCAAGAATTCACTGAAACAAAGTACTTATATTATATGCAACTACTTAAAATTAGTTCAGTATTAATTTACTTCTTTAGCGACTTTCAGTACCATGACATACACAACGCGAGAATCAACCCGCACCGCAGCCTTGGTATCAAGGCTGCGGTGCGGGTTGCAAGCAAGCCAAGTACCATAGTTGAAGAACCAAAACTAAATTCATCTTCATCCGAAAGATCATTAATCTGTTAAAACGTAGCACTGCATCTGAAGTTTGTCTGAAGTTTGGTTCCCGGTCGGTTATCAGACGCTTATCCGTTTTGCGACCACAGACTTGAGTTATTTCCCTGGAAGTCATTTGTAGCGTTAAACCCAACTTTGTCAGTTTCGTGGGCAGATAGTGAGCCATTGTGTACAGATGCTGGTCAAAGGATCCGAGTTCGATTGTCCGGTCATCTTAAAGTTGTTATGATCTGAAAATAATCTAGTTGCTTGGTAATTGAAGTGGTTAAGATGTCGTTGTGGTGTTGTAATGTTGTTTGGATTTGAGTCATGTTTTAATCATTCAGATCTTGGTGACAAAGGCTACGTTACCAGTTATATGCTAAATTTAACCAGTAAAAACTAAAGCTACCACTTTCAGTAAGGTTTTAAGGTTTTTATATTACTTTTATTTAATTACATGTCCACGCATTTACTTCACAGACAACAAAATTATTTAAATAAAATGTAAATGCAACTGCGATAAAAATAATATACAAATTGAAACTTCTCTGTAACTTAGTAGGTTACTATAGAGTAACCTACCAAGGCACAATTTTCTTTGAAACAACTACAGCAGCACATTAACTCAGTCTAAGATATGATCTCATTATGATACTTTACATCTACCAGCATTAGACGACTTAAATAATCCAAATTGGAAACGAGCGTAATAATAAATTAACCTAGTTATTCCGACCCAGTAATGGTTATTTTGGCTCATCAATATTAAGAGGTTACAGGAGTATAATCGTAGGGATGCTGAGGGCGGTACAATTTATCTACTCGCCTCAGGGGGATGAAATAATCAGGGGAGATTGGCTAACACTCCTCAAGGATAAATATTTTGCGACGAGTGCTGGAGTTGGAGGAGATAGAGTGGTTTAGGGGTTAGCGGAAAAAATTGGGACGCCATCATTCCGTGTCAAGAGTTTTTAATGTAATTGGGGTTATGGATGTAAATGAAAAAATATAGGGCTGTAGCTGTTGTATTATTTTATATTGCTTATCAACTTTAAGATAATATCGGAAAAAGTATTATACCAAAAATTTTTGGCAAGTTAAAATACTGCCCGGTTGGTGCGGTGGGGACAACCGGCTACTGCACAATGTGTAGCGACTTTGATTCCTACACGGACCTGAATGTGTGATCCACAAATAGTTTTTTCGGATTTGGGTGTTATGTGTATGTGAAATTGTATGTTTATACGAGTCAATGTACAGTAAGTGAGAAAACAGCAGTATGAGGCAATGTTTCAAAAAAAATTGCCATAAAGGATTTGACCTTGAAAACCACCATACCCATCCAAAAACGATAAAAACACTGAGAAATGTCAAATATTATTAAACACAAACGCGAACAAAGAACACTATTATTTGACATTGATACCCACAACAATTTTCAGACAAGAAACCTATTTATTACTCTTCAATCAGACTTGGCGTAATTACGTCCAGTAAAGTTCAATACAGCCTTCAAAGGACTTTCAGGCTTCACTTTTCAGACATCCGGTCAAATTGGTACCGTAACAAAGGCTAGTTTCAGTCGAAGGTAGTGATACTACTGATACTGTAACGAGCGGTGTATGCTTTCAGTGATGACGCTGAAGTAACAAAGGTGCTCGAATGATAGGTATTCGGTATCCAGTCACTGGAGATTAATGAAACATTACAAGTGTGATTGGTACGGTTTAAAGCTTGGAAAAGTAATGAAAGATTGGTTTTGTAGTGTTAGTAATGACGTTAAAGTTTCTTATTTTATTTTATCAATAGTTTTTATGAATCACGTTTATGTTATATTTATAGGTGCTATACACCTATATACAATAGATGCACAAGACATCAATACCCTTAGTGCGAGTTTACTTTGCGATAAACGAAAACGAAACAAGAGCTGGTTCGGCGCTCTGATTGGCCAGCTTGAATGAATCAGCCAATGAAAGCGCCGAACGCGTAGTAGTTTCGATCTGGTTCAACGTAAAACAAACTCGCACTTAGCCCTCCCTCTGAACTGGCATTAACAAATCTTTACTTTTTTATTTTAAAACTATTGCACACACAAATAAGCACCTTACTAGTCATTACCCATCACTTTAAATCACTAAACATTACTATGAAAAACAACAAAATAGTCTACTACTAAATCCACATTTCACCTAAACACTTATTCCAAAACTTTATTACACTAAGTATAATACATAAATCGCTTTAAACAGAAAGCATACCTTAGTTAACCGCGCCAACCGATACATTGGCCACTGCGGTGCAAATTAAACTTTAACTCTATACAATTAACGTCTTGTTCTCTTTTGTCCTCGCTCTATGATACTTAATTATTATTGCAGCGAAACCGGTTAGGAAACAATGTGCATTGTTAGAGGAAAATGTTACAACTTCAGTGTAAATGTCAAGTGGCTCACTGTTATATGTTGCAGTATTATGTTATAATGTTTTATGAGAGGTTTTCGTTGGATTGTGAGGAATGCTTTAAGGAGTTTGGGTGGAAAGAGCGGTTTGTTCCAGGTGTTCGATGAAGGGGGATTGAGGTGAAATTTAAAATAGAAATTATTATTTTTTTTCCATGAACAATGTTTCATGTTTGTACTCACTTTTAATAAACAGTTTTAATTTTAATTAATGTTACACCTAAACTTCAATGTAAATCAAATTAAAATGTCTCTACAAGCAAAATTGAAAAATTTATAACGTAATGGGTTAAAAGTAGCTAACTTTTTCTCTTTCATAGTTAAATCTGCATTTTCTAAATAAAATATAGTTTAAATGATTTAAACAAATATTACTGAAGACAGCATGGCTGAACGTTGTCACCAGATGACAGTGTCAACGTGCCGTGAAAACAATAACACAATTGGCAGCCGAGCGGAAAGTGGCGCCCCCACAAAGGAGATTTAACTGACAACGAATGTTAGTCGATCGGTTTGAACCGTTCAATGAATTTAACGAAATGAATTCTATCGGTTTTTATTATAGAGATAAATTGAGAAAGGAGGGGAAGATATTTTGTAGCTGTTTTATGTAAGATTTGTGGAAGCGTGTAGTACAAAGTTACAGATTGTATTACAAGCTGCTGAATACTTTGTCATGGATTTACAACAGACAGAAAACAAAGAAATTATAGAGTATTATTATTATGCTAATTTAATGGAGATATGAAATAATAATAATGTGTGTTGGTACACAGAGCGCAATGTCGTGAGTGTCGTGAGTGCGTGTCACGCTAGATCAATAAACAAGACACGAGTCTCTGGATCGGATAAGGAAAACGAGAGCAGGATAAGTGTTATATCATAAAATATTAATACACCGTCTATTGAGCCTACCTAAGAGGAAAAACGGAATAAATATATTAGTAATTTCTTATAGATAAATGAAAAAGATTTTCGCCTGACGACAATAGCACTCAATATAGACGAGCTTGTATTTATTTATACAATTGGAGCCACTCCACTTCTTCTAAGGCTTTCGAATCCCTCACCCATTTACATCAGTTGAAACTTAACTGTGCAGTATACATTGAAGCTATACTGGGTGATTTCCCCGGAGCACGCCGGCGATTACGGAAAGTGAATCGCATCCAATTTTTATCATCCACTTACATATCTGTTTCGGCTTTTTGTTAAATTGCCGTGGAGTGGCGAATGATTCACTCAGCTCCGCCGTCAGTTTTTACGACAATTACCCATTTTGATAGGTGCGGTAACTTTTTTCTACATTAACATTGAAACTTCCATTACAATTGTATTAAGAAATCGACTTCGGCTCTCGACTTGGGAATGGTTCTTGAGTTCAATTAAGAGGACCATAAAGTTGGCACTGAAGCCAACCGTTTTTATCATTACCTCACTCTGCTTATCTCGGTAATATCGTTTCTTTATTGTTTTAACTGATGTCGTTAACTTTTATGTTGCAATTATACGCTATAAACTCGGGGCCTGTCACACTTGGTATTATATTAATATTATACTGATCTCGAAATCTTTTCTTAGAGGAAAATGTAACAGGTATATCTTTCTAATATTTTATATTGAAAAACACCTCCTTGCACGTTATAATGTTGAATTTATTGCTTATATGCCAAATAAATCTTTATTTTATTTCTAATCAGACTTAAGTGGATTAGGCCTTATTTACATACATCATCTGCTTTTTCACTGAGCGTTACCCTACGCGAGGATATATTACACGATTCTTATATCCTATTTGTATGTTGTTACTATTACGTAGTCAGAAACATCATATACACCTATCATACTTTTTAAGGTATGGTCAAGTATAGGTAGAATTCATAAAAACAACAATTATACTTATAGTTATAAGTAAGTTTTCAAGCACTAAAACCTTTTGCACTTGTCCACTGCTATTGTTATACTCTTTATCACTAAATTGTTTGTCTTGGTAAATGTATCCCTTGTAAATCCCAATAGTCACAAGCAAACACATCATTTAAAAATATACCCGAGACCTGTTGCAAATCAAACAACTCGAAAAGAATATGTTTGTATAGGCCACTGTTTGTCCTAACCCTACATTGATTTTTTCCCAATCCACTTATTAAAGTATACCCTCTAATACTGTAACTTATAGCGCTACAGAATTCGGGAACCGAGGATATATAGAACATTGCTTCACTAAAGCAACTTCTCAATTTGGTTGGTTATGCATGTTACTTAACATAAACCATGAAGCCAAAAGCATAAAAGTCACTTTGTATGCCTCATGTATCTTGCTAGCTTACGACTTTCAAGGAAACCATCCATTCATGGCCAAATCCATCCCATAGCTTTTATTAAACTCATCAACTATACCACACACAAAAGATACAGCCATATTTTCTAGAAAAACAGTGCTAGACATGAATTTGTCAATAACATTTGGTAATGAGAGCTCCGAATCCATTGGACAGAATTAATCTCCCAGATTCACTAATATTACATTCGACAATAAGCTCAATCATAATAAGAACATCTTATCCTAAATATGTTCTCTCATCAACGCAGGATCCGTTCATAATCTCCATATTGTGTCCACTTGATCATGGGAGAATTATTTAGTGTCAGGAACAATAGACCATTTTACTAAATACAAACTAATAGTGATAGAGCTACTGAATCCTCCAAATAAGGCTCGTTCTGTATGGCTAGAAACTTGTAGAATGATGATGATGTTACAAACCTGACAACATAAGTCCCGCACATCATCATCTTGACTTCCAGAAGCGGCCGTCTTAAACCTTCGAATCATCACGACATAACACAATCAATTAAACTAATTTTTTATAAATTTCTAGCCTTACAGGAGGAACTTTACTCGGAAGAAACTTAGTCCTTGCTTTGCGCCAAGTATCTGTTTACGTAAGCAAGCAAGCAAGCATGTCATCTTATAAATTGGTCTTTATATCAGAAGGTCGATCCATGATTTCCCTCGGCGCGTATTGCTTCCAAACGACTCCACTATAACTTTACCGAGACTTCTTGTATGACATTTTATAAAGTTTTCAGCTATCTCGAAGACATCGTTGGAAAATGGTCATTAGCGAGACATTTCAGAATAAGTTTTGAATGCAATTCTTGGTAACATTTTATTTATTTGTGCAGCTATTTAAGTTTTTGCTTCAGAGCATCGTAACGTAAGTTGCGTAAGTAATCAGACTCGCAGAAGTTGATCTCTTATTGCTAGTGCTAAGTAAGTCGCTTGAGTAAACTTATGAATATAGTTTTCTATAGCTAAAAGTTCTAGTATAAAACGAAACTGTCTTCTATAAAAAATATTTTAAAATGTTAAGAAGCCAATAAACCGTAAGTCACACAAATACAGTCCCAGCTGCTCCACCCCTAGAACGTTGACTTAAAAGATTTATCGTCTAAACCAAACTTAATCTGTGATACACGAGGGTGAGATTCTAAGAAGTTCTTCGATACAGAAAGAGACATTTTATAATTAAACTGTAAATAGATTTAGGTCACGTCTAACACAGAGTGAAACCAATCGTGGAGCTTTTCGAATAGACCTGCCGAGTTGAATCGTCCCGCAAATCGGATGGAAAGCCGATCGCATAGGCATTGCAGGAATCCTGGCGACGCGCCAAAATACATTACGAGTCGTACACGTTCCGTATACGTGTCGTTACAGCCACTGACGTAGAAATAGACACCGTTTGAGATAGTGGTGACGTGGCTTCTTTTTCGTTGTTCATATTTTTTGAGAAATATCTCATTTATTTTATTACAAAACACGTTCAAAATTGGCCTAATAAAGGAAAATAAATCTTGTAAAGACCTACAAATTTCTTGGAAAATATTATGATGAAACTCAATAAACTCTTCGATATTAAACAGAAATAAGACAATGTTCCCGAGAAACTTAGTTAACCTTACTCAGGATGGCCTAATTACGACAAATTATCTATTATACATCGGACGCTAACTGCTTACGGAAACGAGGTCGTCGGAACAATAGGCAAGTACCTTGCAACTGACAAATAACGGACCAAAGTCAGCTTGCTATCTTTGACGCAACTTATTTTTGACGTAAAAGGGGGTAAACCAACATCGTAGATTATTCGCCGTAGGCTGTTCTCGGGATCTGAGGAAGTTGTCAGGAGTGACGGATAAGAAAATGATCTTTAGAGCTTCGGGTTAAAGGATATATTCGAGTGTGTTTGGGGACGCTATGGTAATGACGTGGGAGGTATAGTATTGCTTAATCGTATCTGTATAGATAGTTAAGTAAATGTAAATAAGTCATGGAGTGGTGTGTCCATTCATTTGTTTAGTGATTGTGACTCCGAGGAGCTACTGAACGAAGTTGATTAATTTTTCCTAATGAAGCTGGAGGTACGAATGTTATCCAATTGTTGAGTCAATTATTTATTTTATTTTATTTATTATAATAGGTTCACCAACAATTGTTTACACAATTTCAATTATAAAACACATGCTTAATGATAATATTACAGTGTAACAATCACTTATAGGTGAACACCACATGCTTAAATTAATATCAAACCAAAAGTGAAACAATTAATATATAGATAATTAAAAATATGGTAGATAATTAATATATTATCTACCGTAATGAGATTAAAATGAAATATTGTAAGGTAAGCACACGTATCAGCTGATTAATTGTATTATTAAAAATACGAAAAGATATTAAAAATAAAAACAATTAGATTATTTATCCAGTACACAGTTAACTCAAGAAAAACGAGGAAAATTGCCTACTGAAAATTATGAAAACCGACAAAAATACTGAATTAATAATTTATATACATCTGTCGAGGTGTTGCTCTGTAGATGATAACTTCCCGCGCGCCCTTCGGCAGTTTCCGGTGTTGCTAGGGCGGGCGCCATAATCGGGAATTTACCGAACAATTGTAATAAGAGCTTTACTTAGTGTCGAAATTGTTAATTATTTTTAACGCGTACTTTATTGAATGTAACACAATATTTCTTACTTAGGTACAATATTTATTGATGGCGAATAAACATGTAGTAATATTTGCTACTTACATAAAATCTCCTCGCTAACTATTTACCAGAATCACAAATAACTCATTACTAAAATAGCTTCATCATGAAAAGTAACTCATATTCTACGAAAATACAAAAATAAACTCAAAATCCCGAAATAATATAAAAAGCAACCTTTTTCCAATGATTCCTCTCGGTTTATGTAAAACGAAGCGTTTACAGCGCATAGCACGGACAATACCGGACAATATAATGAGTAACACAAACCGTTCATCGCACGGAGAGGAAATGAAATCTCCAACTTTCGATATTTACACGCGAAACACAGTTTAAATGGGGATCAAGCTTTGTTATTTCAAGTTGTGTAACAATATTGTTGTATGCAAACACATGTACGGCAATCATGAGGGATTTCCTCGTAATATTACGTGTTTTTATTTATGTTAGTTGCACAACTCAACTCCATCGTTTGTTTTCCCTACACGTGGAGAGGTGAAGCCAAACGCTATGTATGTTAGAATTTAATATGACTCTTGACTTTATAATATGGTTTTATTCTGTTGCGAAGTTGGGCTGGTGTTAAAGGTTTTGTGGTACGTGTTGGGACATTGTTTTGTGAGTTGTTTGTAAAATAGTTCTGTGACTGCATATTTTGTTTGTCATGTCATGGTCCTATGATAAGAGTTCGTATATCGAGGAGGCCCATGGTCCAGGAGTGGATTGTCGGAATGTGGATGATGTTGACTACGAGAATACTGATTGTGTTTGTGAATAATGTTTGTCCGTCAATCATGCTGAAACTACTAAACGGATTTTGATAAAGTTTGGTATGGAGACAGAGTATGGGCTGACTTAGGTAATGGGAAACGTTTATTCCACGGGCGCACGCGCCGAAGCCGCTGGCAGAAGCTAGTTTTGTATAAACTCAAATATGATGTTACGACATTTTCACTAAAAGTACCTAATTTTATTGTGTTTAACGAAGCAAATTCTAATGTGAAGCTTATATTTCAGTCACATACATCGAACCAATTAGTCTTCTCTACAAGATAAGAACACGATGAACTTCAATTTTGACCTTTATAGTCAAACGTGAATAACGTTGACATTACAACTTTAGCTGCTACATCGTCTGACATTTAACTGTTATAGACCATTTAACATTTCTTATGGAAGGTACACCTGAGATAATATTATTCCTTTCTCATCCGGATCACGAACATAAACCTTAATTTCTGAGGAACAGGACAATACAAAACATTTGGAGATTCAAATTTATCCGTATCGTGTTTATCTTCGCCCACTCCACCCGGGCAAAGTTGATAAAACCCAATATCCGTTGTTTATTTATCCGAAAGTGCTTTTATATCCGGTTCTCATATCGATTCACGATATTAGCCGTAGTTAGCGATTGGATGTTGTTGGGATTTGGCTCGGTCCGATGTTTTTGTACAATCTAGGTCACGTTACCAAATACACTCTGATTATTTGGCAGAATTATTGTGCCATTGTTACCTAAAGGCATAAATATGGAAGTATGTTTATGTTCTGTAACGTGAAATGGGTGCTTTGATACTAAATTGGCTGTGAATGTGTCTGGTCTATTGATTACGTTGAGCTTTGGTGCTGGTAAGAGATTTCTTAAAAGAAATTGGCACTAACCATGTAGAAAGTACTACTATCATTATGTAGAAAAAAGAGTACTTTCTATAACAAAATACAAAAATAAGCATATATTATAATTAGATGAGCAATGTTTCTAATTTTAGCCTAGACCGAAAATAACGCAAACTCAACGAAGTTAAAAATAATTTAACAACATTAATAATGCCAGAATCATATTTACCTACATTTCAAGTACGGAGCCGCCCCTCACAAAAACAACAGCATTCACCGTAACAAATGTCTATTTTTTTCTTTCTACGTAATCGAGTTACAGAGTTTCCACAACTTCCCCACCAGAGGGCAGCAGGTAGCCCAACAAAATAATTTGAGCAAAGTTCATTGAAAATAATTAAGCCATTGAAATGACTTCTAAATTAATTTTGGAGTTCAGTATATCCGTTGGTGTTAAAATTCCGGTCTTTTGTTCACAGGAGGTAAGCAGATCTGGCGGTCCAAATGAGTTTTGAATTAACAAGATTTGTTTACATGGATACAAGAGAACTTAGTTTTAATAGGATTTAGCGTGTTCAGTATTCGGATTGTTAATTAAAAACAAAATGTTTTTGCATTAAATTTGTATATTGGGATTTGAATGTACACATACTGATGATACATACAGTTCTATATTCGGGTCATAAAGACAACTTCACAACATTTATTGGAAACTAAAGCGAATCATACTAAAAAGCGCAGCCAAGCGAAAAGAATAGCTGAGCATTGAAACATAAACGAACTAACGACACAAAGAGACATAGAGCCGAACATTATCGACGAAGTTGCGACCGTAAACTGCAACAAACCATCACCATTAAATACTAGAAATGATTATATCTCTTATAATACGTTTTTAAGACAAACTGCCAAATAAAAGGTGCGCTCTCATCCACCATCGTTTCGCTGAGTCTAGCGCGTGAAACGTTATCGTAATGTTTATAACAGCCATCAAAAGTTAGCAACGAGATGCCGTAAAACTCCTAGTAAGGATAAGGTATGGAGTAAAGTGAGGTAAGCTTTTTGGGGTAAAGCATGCGTGCCTCAAAATTGAGGGTAATTTGACGTTTGCTTCGAGTGAGGCTCGCACTGCTTGTGTGTGCAAGGGTTTTTGGTAAATAGTTTAAGGAAGTTCAGGTACTATGGGTACTATTTGCGTGATAGTCAGTTATGGAGACATTTTGTTCCATAAAAGAAATACCTTGCTGAAAAAAGTTCTGGACTGTTGGATTTTTTTTATTTTTACGAATGAAAGAAGATCGAAATCTTTAGAAATAACTCATCATCATTCATCAAGATCCAAATCTTGGTCCTCCAGAAATAATAATAATAAAATAATAATAACGCAAAACAAGACCTTCGAATAAGTCAAAACATTTCCTTAAAAAATAACAAAGACCAAAGAATAGGAAATGTTACAGAACCGACAGCTAAAAACACGCCCATATTACTTATACTAAAACAACATTTAACAATTTGAAAACAATAAAAATATTATGTTGTACCTTCACCCCGTTTCAATGCGACTGGCGTGTTGCCAGCCGACGGCAATTAACGGTATCGCAACACGCCTCCGATCAAAACTAGTTATTGTAAAAACAAGAATAATAAACACAATTGCAAAATTTGTACAAACACTTGACTTAACTCGGAAACTAATGGGACTGGTACAAATTAACGTATTGTTTGGATTGCGAACCCATCAAATTATTTCATTGTAGTGGAGTTTTGATTGATTGTATTGTGTAAATTGATGTCTATGTTTGCGTAATGCGTAAAATAAGCAAGTAACGGGTACAGAGTGCCTATTATTTAATCCCCTGTCAAAATAACGTGCATTACCCACACATTTATACTCTTATGGGTTTTATGACAGACTGAAACATTTCAACCATTAATGATTTGTAAAGCCGGACCTAAAATAGTCCCTTGTGGCATTCCGCTCACTTTTACCAAACAAAGCTCGAGATTTATTTCTACGCCAAAAAGTCAACCACGATGAGAGCACAGTCTAGGTTTTATTTTGAAATCCCAATTTATGAAGCAGAAAATTCTTTCGGTCTAATAAAAATTAAACGTGCGCAAATAATTGCCTTCAAAAATATTTGTTTGTCTTATTTTTGCGGAGTAAGTAAACTGGATTTTACACAACGTGATTTTAAAGACATAAGTTATGGTATTAGAGAGATCAAGGTCTGATGAAGCTGGAGGATTGGCGACAGTTTCTAGACGGCATCTATGACCGCGACCAGAAAGATAAAACGAACGACAATATTAACCAAAGCTCATTCGAAGAGGAATGGTCGTCTTCATAATGGAATAATTTAAATTATATACCGTCAAAACCTCAGAGAAGGCTACAATAAAACACAATGAAGATATCTCGTCTCCAGCTTAATCCCGAGGTAGGCCGTGAATTTATAAGCGCTGACTTTGCGCTTTGGCCGGTTTGTGCGCAAAATTCTTGGGTAATGTCGTTTCTGGACGGATTTGCTCTTGCATATTTTTATCCATTCATGGCCAAAGACGAAAATGATATTGTATTTTTTCCACCGTCTTCGAGGTTTTGTTTTTGACAGTTCGTTGAATTTAATTTATGCTGGATAAGTATGAGTCGGGATTTTTCATTAAAAATAACATTTATTTTCGTTTAAAATAACAGTTTTTGTTTCATCGACCTGTACATAAACATTGAAACAAAGAGAAAGCAAAATAAAAATCTAGAAAAAGAAATCAAACGTGTATTGGTTATTCTAGATCAAAGTCAACATGAGCCAACAGAATTCACTTCTAACTCGAAAACTGGGAAACAAAACACCAATCGAATTCAATATAGAGAACCGCATAATCCCGTTGAAGTGAAAAGCTGAACTGTTGGCGACCAGCCAACGGACGAACGGGACTCAATTAGTGACGTAATAGCCTACGTAGATCGTATTGATTTTCGTATTATTGAAAATTACACATTATCACCGAATATTCGAGGGTACGTGGATAATTTTATTTGCGTGGGACGGTAGCCGGCGCATGATACGTCAATATACATACATATACTTACCAAGTCGAGTATGTTTTATTATGAGAGTAATTACAGAGCTTCTCCACCGAGGAGCCTGTATGATATATGGCAATTTTGTGTTCATTACGCTGATGTTATGTATATTTTTTACATTTATTGAATAACAGAATAATGCCAGCTCATCTAATGATATTCTCGAACAAAAGTATGAAATACTTTTTGCAATTTTTCTTATCTCATTTGATGACGTAGACAACTTATTTGGTAGGTATTATTTTATTGTTATTATCCGACTTCCCCAAAAAAGAAGAGGTTCTCAATTCGTCTGTAGGTTTTCGAATTAGACAAACCCGAGACATACAAAACGACTGCCTATTTTTGCTTCTCTACAAAACTTTAATTGTCATCCTAATCAAACGCACTCAAAAGCATTATTTAAACGTACAAAAAATAATCTTTCGCTTGCTATAATTACATTCACCAAAACCCTCACTAACTTTAACATTATTTACAAGCGGGGAGGAGCGTAATAATGCCCTAAAACTATCCACAACGACCTCAGTAAGTTGCAACGCTAATCCCCAATGCTTCACGATCAATTTGGCCCGAAATAACGGCCAGGTGCGCAAACAGTGATATTTCACACAATATTATGGCCTAATTTTGTAAACAAATGCCTCAGGTTATCACAAGTTTGTTGTAGGCAAATAATTACTGTTTTGATAGCTGCCCCTAATTGGAAACTATTTGGCTTATTTAGATGTTGTAATTAAGGTAATGTACGTGAATATATTATACAATGCGATTGTTTTGTGGAAGCTGTTTAACTAAAAGGATCTGGATTGTTTTCTTCTTTATAAAATGGAAAGTTTCTGTTTCTGTGTTTTTAGCGTCTTTTCTTTACAGACTTTGTTTTTTTTTTAAACGGGATCATTTAGTTTCATCTGTTTGTTTGTGTCAAATTTTATAATTGGATTTTTCCCCCTTTCTGTCAACAGATCAATCTGATTTTTGTTACACATTGTTCTTGATATATCTACACATTAAAAACGTTTACTTATTTTTTCTTCTAACCAATTTCACCTCACCTAAAATATCCTAACTTAGACTGCACATACATTAAAAGAAGTTTCATTAACCATTAAGGGGAGGCAGAATCGAATCCTCCCTTCGTTCTAAACAGTGGTAATGAAAACGTACAACCCCTAACTCCAATAATGGTTTAGTTTGTTTCTTTAATGGCCTTTCTTTCGACTATTTTGGGCTGTTAAAATTTAAACGTAGCCAAGGTGGGTAAAACTTTTGGAATTACTAACGATTGTGGAGTAGTAAAAAATAGACTAGACCCAATAAATTCTCTAGGAGCTAGTTTTAGTGTTCTTTGGCATCGATTGAACTATTTTAGTGTTCTGAAAGTTATCGAATAAACTCTCACTTTTTTTTGGACTACTAAATTATTACTTCTTTCACTGGTTTGAATGTAGGTATTGTTTTAGCCGATTGCCTTGTAAACAAAGTGATAATTTAAATCAAACTAAAGATCTGCTATTCTTACGTACGAGTCCAGCAATTCTGTGTCTGACTTGACTACAAATATGGGAAAATACTTGGAGAAATACCCTTTTCTTCGACAACAGGTGTCCGACCCAGGAAAACGGGCAACACAAGACAACAAGAATATTCCATTATGTGCCATTAACTTTCGCAACTAGCACGCATGCAACCCGTCACTCCACGTCCAAAAGTCGGCACAAATCCTGGTTCTTAAAGGTTTTTGTGACGTCACACCGTGCTGTCATGGCCGACCCGCGTCAAACTCGTTACGATTCGGACGCGCGCTGATTTTTTTATGTATTTCTTGTGTTTCTCTTATTACTGCTGTGTTTTGGTACATATGGTAGTATTTTGGAGCCTATACTAGTAGCTAAATTAGCTAGTACTTCATGTTTATCTTGTGAAATCTAAAGATTCTTAGAGTTTCACAAAGATTTGTTAATTCTCACAACATAATTCTTAATCGTTTATGAAATATTTTTTCAAAGACGTAAATATAGTAAACATCCTTCATCTTAGAACAAAAAACACTTATTATTATTTTTATGAACACCGTATAAACCAGTCTAGACTCCAGACAGATTTATGCTAAAATCTAAAGATTTTTACGAAATTGTGATTCATCAATTGTCAGACATTTCCGACTGTAGACAAATGGGGATTACTTTCTTACTTTATTTTCGTCTGATATAATATTTTACATAACATCACGCCAGTTGCTATATACTCGAAACAAGAGCCGGAATAATATTTCGCATACTACATAACCTCTTTGGTGTACTTTCATTTTACTGGATACAATTCCAAACCCATACCACTCGTTGGATTTATTATTCACCCGGTACAAGGAATGGAAACCAATATTTTCTCCTTTTACTATTTTATGAAAACTTCAATGAATTTCGAATAAAACTTTTCACCACATGTGACCTCCCCTATAAATACAGTATGTGCAACCCCTAGTGAATAGTTTACATTTAAAACTGGGGGAACATCGTAAAATTGACGCAGATAAAACATTTAAGGAGGTTGTAAAATGAGTTGAAAGAAAAATAACTATAAAATAACAACTGTTTGTCAAGCTAGTTATAAATTATAACTGGTTAACGTAACGAATATAGCACTGTTAAAATGTATTATGGGAAATAATTAAAGTAAGATTCAGATATCGTTGATAAGTGTAAATTATATGTTTTTTTCTTTGTTTCATATTCAGTTTTACACAAAATAAGAAAAACTGACTGAGTGACTTGTACAACGACGTGCTGCTATATTACACAAATTAATTATATATAACAAATTAATTATATATAATTAACTAAACAAAATAAGTGTTGTATTAAATAAAAATTCATAACTAAATAACTTATAAACTGTCAGCCGTTATAAAAATATTTGCAAGCTTGCAAGCAAAAAGTGACAATAATGAGAAGTAAGAGGTAACATTTATATAACGTCGAGTAAGCTCCACGGACCCGTGTCAACGCCATAATGCGCTGAATTCACGTCTGAGGTCCATAGCTGATCTGCACACTTAAAGTACGGGCTGTAGCGATTTTAATTATTAAAAATATTTAAATTTCTAAGTATCAGCACTGAATCTGGTATTGTGTCCAGTACATGGCAATAGGCTCACTTATATCACAAATGGTGAAAATTGGTTGTATATTATATAGCACCTCTTCGGGGATAAAAGGCTTGACGTTGTGTTGTATCTTAAAATCTTCATTCATGAAAGTGATACGTCCAGTTATGTTTTACCACCGTACTGAGTTATTTAGTGGTTACCTACTCAAGCCAGTCCTTATCAATTATTCTCTGAACAAAATCGTTACTTAAGAACACTTTAAGTCATTATTAATATCTCTGAACTTGCGATGTCGTAGCGTTGTAGCAACTCAAGCTACGGATTTGCTACGGCGTAGCCACGTCGTAGCATCACAATTTTAATAATCTACTCAATAAATCTCGGACAATGAACATTCCCAGAATATGTTTCCATATTCTTTTGACCTACATGTATATGCCTAATTTGGTTTTACGATCTGTGCAATGAATGACAAAGCCTGATTAGACTTATAGCCTCACTCATATTAAATTTTACATCCCTTCACATAAAATCATATCGCGTAAAAATATTTTCAACAATTTTAAGACACAAATTAAAATAAGCGCATTTTACGAGCCCACTTATTTCGATACAGCCTTTTACCGCGCTCGCTCGTAACTTAAACCTTATAAAAACAGGATTTTCTTATATTCCACTGTTATTTTAGCTCTGGTGTAAAAATATTATGTTTTGTGTCATCGGCAGAGCTTGAAAAATAACGGCTAAACAAAATTTTTCATGAATATAAAATATGACTTGACTTTTCAGATAAAAATTTGAAGGTAATTTAAAGGTGCTTTGCTTAATATTTCAATGTTTATTGGATAAACGTAAAATGAAAATTCGTATCTTTAACAAGTCTCAATTTATTAAGTTACTATACAAAAGAATAAACATTTTTCATTCATATTTCAGCATTATACGGAGTAAATTTTATTAGCAAAACCAAAAATATTTATCAATATAAAATATACCGCCTTTTATTAACATTTATTACATGTCAAATAAATATAAAAGCAGTGAAATAAAAAAGTCACAGATTAATTAGTACTCAAATATCCAAGTAAAAGTCAAAATCAAAATTATTTATTTAAATTAGATCAGAAAGACACGTTTGAACATCAAAATAAATGTTAAAAATGTCAGTCTGTCAGTCAGTCCTCTAGTGAAGCTATTTGCTCATTCCTATGGAGAAGAACGAGCAACACACTTCATAGGTTACATTGTTTCGTTGGTACAATTATCTGAGAACAATGTAACACCAATATCCAGTTGCTAAAAATATTTTTTAACTGAATAAATATAAGTTATACATAATTGTGCTAACACGGCGCCATGGTAAGCTTTTCGCAATTTATGAGGTCGACATCAGATACCAAAGTTGCTAGTCGAAATAAACACCGTATATCATTTAGTTTATTTTATATTTCTCGCTCTCTCGCGATTGGAAATGACAACTTAATTTCCTTGCAAAATGTATATTCCGTTTGGTAAAATATTCTTGTAACTATTTTTGTATGTTATTTTATCTTTGTGAGGAATGACCTTTTGAGTATTCGTGCAATAGTGCTGTGCAATTTTCATAACGGCTTTATATCGCTGTCTAACAATAAAATATGAAATAAGATCGTTATAACGAAAGATCAATAGCGTCGCGCGTCTTTAATCAAATACGCCAACGGGCAAATATTTCGGGACCTATAACAGATACTAATTATTTGTACTCGTCGCTACAACAATTCGACACAAATACCCAACCGTCCAATTTCGGTCCTCCAACAAGAACCCATTTATAAAATACCAGGAAAACGTCTTAAATTAAGATTAAGACGGTCATAATACAGCCCGAAATCCCTCTTTTTGCATTACGCAGAAGTCAACGTCGCGCATGTTTCAAGCAACTTAACTTCAATTAAATCTGCCGGCGCACCATCACAGGGTTTCATTAATTAAACGTTGGTGCTCGACGTTCTGTCCTTAAGGGCTGGTCCTCGTGCCTTCACTTGAAATAATCGCCGTCCGAAATTATTCCCTTTGATTGTCTATTAAATCCTTGGTCTTTGTGATATAATTGCTGTGGATTACGGATGATTACTGCTGTTGTGCGTCGGATTTGTGGATCAAACGGTGGCTTGATTAAAGATGAAGTTACTGCAACACTAAGACAGCGTGAGAGGTGTTTTGTGGCGTAATTAATAAGGTGCGGCTTTGGACCCCTATTTGTGGTCAAATTCCGTTTCGAAGTTTGAGTGCGTATACATTCAAGTAAATGGAAACATAAAAACAAGTATTATAGATATAGCATTGAATGCCTATTCTGTGATCCAATAAGAATTGTCGAGTCTATCAATATTGTTTCGCAACTTTTAACTACGTATGCTTAAAAATATTGTCTCAACTTGTTCATAACAAACTACCGTTACTTTAAAACCCAAACACAAATTCATCAAAATCAATAAACCATCTGAAATGCATCAAAACAAGTGTTCCATGTACACGATCACATTTATCCTTGTCCAAGATCAGACGAAAGTTTTAAGTACTTTACACTTTTCCACACATAAACAGATATATAGTAGTAGTTCGGTAACCGGCGAGACAAGTTCTCAACTTGTCTTCTGGGAAATCTAAGTCTTAATACGAACGGGACACCGAAAATACGGTCGACGTGTTAAAACGCTTAGGATCGCTAATAAACGTTATGTGTTTGCTCGTGAATTCGATATGGGTGCTTGGTTTAACCGCTTTTTTGCTATAAACATAAAGAAGCAAGATGTTTTTGATATATGATTTTACGATATTATTAGCTCTCTGAGTGTAAAGAACTAAAAGGATTTTTGGGTTACATAACTTTGTTTAAGAGATACGCAGCAAATGGTAGTCGTAAACATTCAGCAAGTACATTCGCGTACATAATAACTAAGTCACGAGTAACAAAAGTACAGTCGCACACAGCGTCACCTCGCGCACTATGCAGGAAGCGGACACCGGCTGTCGTTTACCGCGCACTCTGCGCTTCCGCGGTGCTTTTATCGCGCCGACTGCGCCTCGTGTGCGCGCCTGTACCGTCCAACTCACAGGTTGTTATAATAGTTTCTTCTATTGGATGGCTTTCTTTATTCATGGTATCGTCGCCTGCAGAAAGCGTGTTTGTTTGCTGTCAATACTCGAGTGTTATTGTAGTGAAAAGTGCACATTAATGGTGTATTAGTAGTTACATTCACAAATAAAATTGATAAACGTTTTTGATATTGATGTATTGAAAGGAATTTTTACATTTACAGTCAAAATAATGTTACAACGTTCAAATTTTTAATATTCATGTGTAAAAATAATAATAAAATAGATGATATTTTAGACATCATTGCTATTTTGAAACTTTTCGTTTCATAAATATACTTTCGAAAACAATTATGTTTTTTACTTTTTCTCGGAAACAAGTAATGTATGCGATTGTACTAGTTTACACCAGCGCACCTTGTCAGTTACGGTAACATTTTATTATTTATGTAAGATTTCCCTTTCGGCTGTGTCGCGTTAAATTGTAAAATTGACGGAGTAACTCTGGGTGAATAACTTTTAGATAGTTTTTTTGTTTTATTCTGTGATTTGTTTTGTGTGAGTGACTGTACTTTTTTTATTATACTTTTTGACAAAAGTTGCATTATGATCTTCGATATTATATGCCTATTTTTCACTCCTCTGATGTTGTGGTCATCTACGGCTGGCATTGATCGACTATTAGATGATCTGTTACCTCGTTAGTCCTGTGTTCGATAAAAAAGACACTTACGAACAGAATTTTGTCAAATGACATTTACCTAATTAGTATTTTTATTTAAGTATAGCATTAATTAATTTTATCCTAACTAAAATGTAATTAATCAATACAGAGGATTTCAAAAAACTATTCAGCGTGCTTAATAACCTCTACTTTAAGAATATTCTTTGTAAGAATATTATCCTTAATCCTTTTAATCCCAAGCCTGTAATACACACGTGGATCTAAATGAAGGATTAATAGTAATGGTATGTGTAATTAATTTCACATTGTTGCCATTGATCTAGAATAATTAAGTGGCAACGTGTCGCATTCGCTTTGAGCGTGACATACTGCCCATTTAGCTATGATTAGCTACTAATATATAGTTTAATTAATTATTAATAAATACTTGGTATTTATACTCCTAGTACTGATACAGGTATTGGTACTGATACAGTACTGCGATAATTTCAGTGTAATTAATATTAATTACATAATGTCATGCACATTCTATAAATTAAAGATACCTATTATTGTGCTCAAATTACGATACCTATACATAATTACAATACACGCATAATCCTATATCTGATCAAACAAAGCGTACCTTTTAAGAATACTCCACACTACACCAGTTTATTATGTACTAGCTTCTGAAAAACTATATTATAGCTAGCTATGTTAGCTAACTACTACTAGTTTATGTGTTATTTCAGACCATAATCTACCCCTATTCCAAATTTCATCTCGATCCCTTCAGCGGTTTTGACGTGAGTGACACAAACTTTCGCTTTTATAATATTAATTAAGATTTACTTGTCATACAAATAACTTAAAGATATAACATAGTCTCCCAATAGTACATTCATCTATACTTATAATAAATCTGTAGAGAGGTCAATTCTGTACATGAAATATATTTCTAAAATAACTATTAGCGGGTGATTAGTGATCGATACTGACGCCAAAAATGCAATCAGAGAAATTTTTGTCTGTCTGTCTGTCTGTCTGTCTGTATGTTCTTTATAGAAACAAAAACCACTCGACAGATTTTCACGAAACTTGGTACAATTGTTCTTCATAAGGTTATTATACTTTTCATCACGCTACGATTAATAGGAGCAGAGCAGTGAAGGGAAATGTTGGGAAAATAGGAGAAATTACTCCATTTTTTAAGCTTCCGTCGCGTGTGCAGCCTTAATGGTTAAAGCTACACAGAAATCATGTATGACGGAAATGTTCTTCTTAAAATTGTTTAAAAAATATTCCACGACAGCAAATGTCTATCTTTTATGGTTAACTCACAATAACACGTATAACTCCCGATAACTCAGCAGTTTGGAGCTTTCTGATTATATTTGTCTACTCTTACGTTTATAATTATAAACATAAGAGTAGAACACTCTCATTCATTCATTCATATTATAAGAAATCTGTAGAAGGGTCAATTCTGTACATTGAAAATATTGAAAGAATAAATAGCAGGGTGTTACTGGATAGATTTATGTGATTAAAAATTGTTTTGTCTGTCTGTACAAATCACGTGAAAACTATCAGTTTGATTTCGATGAAACTTGGTATAATTATACCTTATTATCCTGGTCATAAAATAGGATACTTTTTATCATGAAAAAATAGGTAGAAAAAATCTTTATTTTTCAGTTTTATTCTACAGAACGCGAGCTCAGCAGCAGTAGATCAATAGAGGGATCTCCTTAATTATTATGAGCCTCGCCGTATTTGGGTCCAATAGATATTTATAAAATGTCATTGTCAGATTTACTCAAAATGGAGAAATAAAACTTCCACGCGAAGACCGACATCCGCGCGGACGGAGTCGCGGGCGGAAGCTAGTATATGAATAAATCTTCACAAACATATTAAAATAACCAATAACACAATCTGATTTATACTTGTAAGGGGGGAATTAAGTTCATGTTATTTATAGGTTTACGCGCTACTCATTATACTCACTTAACTGCCGCCATAATTATATTTATTGCCATAAATTATATAAGTAGCTACTTATTACTTCAGGCCTCATTATTCCACTATGGCCCCATTATTTCGTGTGCAATAAGCTCATTAAACGATGTACCAAAATATGCGAATGTTTATTTCGATAATTTGAAAAGTTTTTATTAAGGTTTTTGTTGTTAATTTTGAGGATTATAGGATTATTTTAAAATTGATAGATATATTAATATACCTATAACAGCTTTTTTGCTAAAAGTATTAGTAAGTGCTGAAAGGAATGGACAGTTCGAATGATTTTTATTTTCAAATAGTATCAAATTCAATGAGTTTTATAAAACCTAGAAATAGTATTTTGCATCCAGAAATTATAACAAAGATACGTTATCAAAATCCTTTTCTATATATAAATGAAATCTAAAATATAGGAATATTCCACCGTGTAGAATATTCCAAGTTGGCTCCCAAACTCCAGCTAACAATATAAAGCTTATCACAAACCGAGTACTTTCACAAAATTGTCCAAAACTCAGTCTTAGAACTTATCAAGATAGTAAGTTATAACAAAAATTCTTTAAAATATCTTTTAGCCAATTCACAAAGTTACCCACTACGTCGGTTATGTTAAGAGAGATTTTTCAAAAATTCTCTCTCATACACTTACTCGTACTTCTTCAAACTTTCGCAGTCTCGTACATCGTTCGCAGTTTTAAATCAAGTGTGGCCATTTTGAATATTTAGATTCTGAATATATGCTTCTCTTGGCTACGAGAAGTGGAATAATTTGTTCAGAAATGAAAGAAGGTCTAAAGCCTTTAGCATAGTCATCATTCCTTAGCTTGTAAAGGCCGAACAATAATGGCCTCAGTCTCTCTCACAAGTACCACTTTTCTTTGTGACAAAGCCGTACATTTCGTACGAGTGCCAATTGTCATGGCATATTTCTACATTAAGGACGCTGGTACACAATCATTGCTCGTTATCAAGAGCTAGTTTCGCTAAAAAACTCTCAAGCCCCACTCGATGTTGACTGACAACAAGTCAAAAGGAACTTGTCGATCCATCATTATTAATTTTAATACGGACCTGTTCAAATTGGAAAAAACAAAGAATACTCGAGGGCTAATAAAAAATTCAAAGGCGAATAAAATCCTTTATACATCAAAAGGGAATTAACGTTTGAAACATTTTTTTCTATAGTCAGTTTGTCTAATTGGACCAAGTTTTTGAGTTCGTCCGTCCAATTCCGGGCCTTATTGAGTGGGATTTCCAATTTTATTATGAAAAAAGGGACGGAGATGTCAGGAATCTTGTTATCCAAGGGTCCTACCTGTCTTGCTTTATTGAATCAGGTGTTGCTTCGGAGAAATCATAATATATACAGGATCGACGACGAATTTGCTTATGAAGGCCGACGATAGGTCGGTCAGCCGTTAAAATAATGTGTTAGATAGGCATCTAAAAAGATATAAACCTGACCCTACAGGCGTAGGGTTAGGTTTATATCTTTTTACGGATTGGTTTGAAAACTATACATATATCTGTTTAATTGATTGTACCTACATAAAGAAAACTTCTGAATTCAACATTATACGTCTATCAATCTAAGTACCTAAACCAGCATAAGCTTAATACTGAGCCTAAAACTCGATAAACATCCCAAAAATACACGCTTAATTTTCCATAATTATGTCGCAACTTTGCCAATACCTAGCCAAGTATCCAGCGAGTTTAAAAGTCGACCTCTGCGGTACACATCAAGTTATAAAAGTCAAAATGTTTCTGACCAAAATGATTGGCAAGTGACGACGCAATCACTGGATAAAATATGAAAAGTTTGCAAACTTCGACACGAATTTGGCGAAAAAAATGTTTCTTTTAAAATGCCCTCACGAGCACGAGTAGGGTGCGTATGTAATTAAAAATTGTGATAAGTTTTGGGATTGTGACTTTTTCATTTTATTGGAGTTAGATTAAGGGGAATTTGGCAGTGGAAATTTCTTTTTGAAACGTCAATATTTAACAGAATAAGATTTAGTTCTAATGTTGTTGTCTTGCTTAAAATCTCGTTATAAAGGTTCGCATTCTAGTCCTTTCTAATTCCAAAGTTAATTGCCTTTCACTACATCTATTTTCGAAAAACTTTAATTAACTAAATACCTGACGTACCTCAAATCAGCAAATCTTCACCTTCACTTCACCCACTGACCTAACCAAAAACAATACGACCTCTACTGTCTAGGACAAATCCGTAACACAGTGAGCGGATGGCGACCCTAATCGTGACGTACCGCGCCCCCTCGTGTTGATATTTGACAACTTTATTGGATCCATAATTGAATTTTCACAAGCTTTTATACTGATAAAAATTGGTATATTGGAGAATGTTCGAGAGCCCGTTCTAATTTCGGCCGGCGCTAAAACGTAAATGGCAATATTGACAGACATCGTATACAGCGCTAATTCATTTTTATGCAACTTCATTTATTACATGTTTTCAGATTTACGAATTTTTGGTTACATAAGCATGTTTGATACTAGCACATTTTACTCAAACTTAGTCTATGAAAGTGCAAGCTTTAATCAGGTATAAGTATTTCCACAGATGGGGCTCAGTAGGGCCTGATCGGGAGCTGCGGACTACCTAGCGGGTTTACAAGGGCTCCGGTTGTACCCTCTATAAAATAGGTAAAAAGATAGACAGTTCACTAAAGAAAGTTAACTATTTACAAAATCCCTGCATACTACCTACGCTTCCTTTGTTTTTCGCCTAGAGCCACACACACTCCAAAAGTATTCGACAACAAAGTCTCATTTTAAATCGAACAAAACGTTAACTGGCCATAAATTTCCTGTTGACCAAGTCTTGGTATTAAAATATTCAGTTGCGCTTAAAATCTAGTCAGCCAGTCAGGTATATTTTGTTGCAACTAGCTTTATACCTAGGCAAACTTCAGCCGTAAACTCGGCAACAGAATACGGTAGTTTAAAAATAAAAACTTTAACTTTATACTTAACTTCTCGGTTTAGTGAATCTGAAAGTTATTTTTTAAGTGGTTCAGTTAACTTAGTAAGTTTTGTTGAGAATATGCCAAAATATTTTGTGCAAGTGTTTTACGTAGTTAACAGTTTTTCTTTGTTATTTAAATATATTGTTTCCATTATAATTACATTTACTCTATTATACCTACTAAATCATCTCATATACGACATATTTAGATAATAATCTAATGTTTGTAGGTACTATAATATAGGGTACGAGTACCACGGGAACCACATATTAGCTGTTATCATAACATTAACATAATCTATTACCTCAGCCACTTAACGGTAATGACAAGTAGGTCTAAGTTCAGTCTACCTAGGCAATAGGCAATAATTTATTATGTACATAATAAATGAGAATGGAGACACTTATATATGAACAAATTGTAGTCCTAGAAGATATCTATGTGAATATTATTCTCTCGCTTTGTTAGAATTACTTGATATTTTCAGTGATATTGTATAATTTGTTAGAGTTATTTATTGGCACGAAGTCATTTACACCTTTTTACACATGTGTCAGGAATGGTAACTTTTACTATGAAATAATAGAGATAAAAACTTTACTCAATCCAGGAATTGAAATCGAGACCAACTTAGCTGGTACACACCTGCGAATACTCACCAACGTGTTGAGAAGAAAAAAGAAATGCTAAAATTATTTAATAAAACCTCACATCTATTTCCTCACCCAACACACTACGTTCACAAAAAATCTTTCTGTGACCACCCAAAAAAATATCTTATCCGCAAGGAAATAAATAATATTTTCGTCTCCCTGAAAACATAATACACCGCTCCAATAATTTATGGTGGCTACAGGACACGTGAGAAATTCCTCAAGATTCTCTCTCGTCCAATTTGTTCCAAGTGTCACTTACGATAACTTGCCGCGTTAATGGCCCATCAACATCGTTTAAAGGGTGGCCTGAGTGATAACGTGCTGTCTCGCTCACTCCTCGCACTCTATCGATTTGCTGATTTTTTAATATTATCGTTATGTTTAAGTTTTTATTGAGCGCCTCATTGCTTATTCAATTTGTGGTAGTGACGCGGAATTTGGGTTACGGTGTTTAGTTTGACACGTATCTTTACTCCGAAATAGACATATAAGATAATATTTTGTTGCATTTTAATAGAAACTACCTCATTAGCAACAACAGTTTTACGGGCTCTATATAGTGATAGGTAATGGCTGTCAAGTTCTTTCAAATATCACGAGAAGAGCGGTGTGTATCATCGCATGGCTCTATTGAAGCTATACCTCCTACGAATTTAAAATAAATTCCTCAAATACAACTCCATCCTCCGTTTAATACCATCATCCCACGATACACACTAGATACACTGCAAGCCACTTCAACCCAAGTAATATCGTGCAGTTAGATTTTTCTAGAAAACATTAAAGAAGTGGATTACAAAAGGGATACGGCGGCAGTCGCCGACGGCGGACTGGATTTACCGTTGCGACCGCGGCTTACAGGGATGAGCAGTGAGCCAACGTAATACATATTAAATAAGACTAGGTTTTGTAAATGTGGATAAAATTTTAGTGTCGGCGCTTATTTTCAATGAGATAGATTGGGAAATGTTTTGTTGTGAAGGAAATGTAGCCTTTTTGCCAAGTATCAGCCTACTGGAATAATAAATATTATGATAATATTAAATAAGGACGCGGAAACCTAAACACATTCATTTTACCAGAGTTAAAATAAAATTCTTAATTTGGAATGCAAAAAAATATTTCTAATCTGTGCACGCCTGTCCCGGAATATAGCAGAAAAATTAATTATTTAAAATATTTGAAACACAAACAGGGTGCTCATATAAAATTCGCATAATATCATAATTTCTATGCCAAGTTTTTATGCCAATTGGCATAAAAAAGGCTTCGTACTTTATATTGTTTTGAGAGAAAAGGGCTACCGTAATTGATAACCAGAACACGGGAAGGGTTGGAAATTAAATTATGTATAAAAAATATGCTACCGGAAGTATAATACAAGGTAAAGAGGGTCTTGAAGGGTACAGGGCCAGTTAGTCTGTTTCAGTAATAACCTGTAATAATCTACAGATTTAAGAATAAAATTCGGCCTAACAGGATTTTTTTATTATAGTATATTCGATCAACGTTTGGCTACTGTCTCGCCTAGTGGTTATCGATGATGCATCCTATGATCGAATACGTCTGATTATGAGGAAACACAGACTCTGGCAAAGAATTCCACTCCTTAGTAGTTCACACAAGAAATTTTAAACCGAAGCGCTTCGTGCGAGTAAGGTGAAATACTACGATGAAGCAGTGGTGTTTCGTCGATTGTCTTGGGGTACGATGATGGAAAGAACTAGTGGGATTCAACTCACAGAAATGTATCCGGTAAAAAATCGAATAACTAGCAACTTTGCTCCTGTGTTCGAGGCTTTGAATCCGGGCCTCCAGACGCACATCATGGTTGATCGGAATCTTGGCACGCTTCTTGATGTGCTCTAGTGCACCTAACTGGATTTTGAAAGTATAATTTTATATGGAACTATTATCACCTTACAACAGTATTTGCATTGTGTAATAAACCTAAACTTGCCTCAGTAAATGGCAAGTATAATTGACAAGTATCAATTTTAATGTTAGTTATTCTGATCTTTTTTTCAAGATAACAAAATATTTACACATTCCTAGAATTTTATCGCTACCTACGTCAGCGTTTTTAAGTGTTTGCTGTACTGCGACTGATTTTTTTTCGATGAGTCAATTAACCATACATGTATCGTCCGTTCAAAAACTACGTTTGTCATATAAAATTTCATGTTTCCATGAAAAACTTAACTCGATAAAATAGCTTTCATATAACAAAAATGCATAGCGTAAAAAACGAATTTCGTAGATAAAAAAAAATAGTAGGCCAATTTTTAATCTGGCAGCACCAATTTATAAATGAAAATAAATTAACAAATAATCTGGCAACCCGTCCCTCAATTTAAAATCGCACCCCCGATCTAACCTTGAGTTGTCAATACCAGGCTTCTTGGAAATAATTATTTTTACAAGCAAAAGAAAACAATTTAATTCTTCACCCTAGCCCAATGGATCCCGACTCTTGTTTGGCATCGGTCCAATTTAAGAAAAACAATTAAAGAGCTCGCTTCACTTCGTTTTTGCAGCTCACAATGATATCTTCGAAAACTAATTGTATATTTTTACATAGTAATATTTAGAGCAAAGCTCCAACAAATTGGATTTAAAATATTTTCTTCTTTTTGTTTTTACATTGAGTTTTACTAAGTACTCTGTTAATGACATTAGAATAAGGTTTTTTTCGGGTCACCTTCAGTCTGTCGCGTTGTCCTCTCGGTTACAATTGAATATTATTTATTTATTTTGTTTGTGATTGACAGTTTTTACACAAATCTCATCTAATAAAATTGTAATATGATGAGGTCGTTGCTAAGCGTATTTATTGGGCTTAACCTTCAAGTAAAAGTAATTCTGAGAATAGAGAATTATAGAAGCAGCTTGACACCTCATCTGCTTACCCTTTCAAACACGTATCGTATATTTTACACCCATTCAAATATCATCGAATACAAGTCGTACCACAGACATTGACAAAATCGCTACAAAAAGACGCAATAACCGGAATCACTTCAAATAAATCAAATCGAATTGCATTCGGATACATCGAAAGTCATTGCTGTACGAAATTCAAATTCAAAAATGTTGTAAAAAGAAAATAGAGACCATAGACTAGCTATGTGATTTATTGGCTTTGGAACAGTCATGGCCGCTGAGGACTCGGGAACCATTTAGATTGATTTTGAATTTATTGGCAAACTGCTGCCAGCGCAAGATATAGGGTGTTGTGATCTAAGACAGACCATTTATCTTGCATCCACTGAAATGGAATAGCAACATACTCGCGCCTTTTTGTGATGCAGTCGGATATGCGATACATGTTGTGTCTTTGTGCTGTGATCTAGTTGAAATGGGACGCTGTGTTGTGTTATGTTTGTGGTGTGTGTTAAACTATTCTTAGTTCTTGATGTCGTCGGAACTCGTTGAATTAAAAAGTTACGTTATATAAGTATATTATCTTTTGTTCGTGGCCATGAATTCCTTATTAGATAAACTTACAGATTCAAATAAATGTATTCTTTTTCAATTTACTTACTACTTTTAGTGTTCCCAAAAACGCTTCAAGCTATAATATCTATAGATGTATCTCACGTAACATACCTGAAACAAATAAAAGCATTCCATTAATCCTCATGTATTGGGTTGTCATATTATATAAGAAGATAGACGCTCTACAAATGTGGTACTGGAGATAAATGCTTGGCGTAACCTGGACGCAGTACCGAACTAACGTCTCAATTCTCCAAGAGCTCGGGATAAAGCAGCGTCTATCTTCCATCGGCCAGAGTCGCATTCTCACACGTCATATCACTCGAGGAGATGATTCTGTAGATCGATTTGTAGTGCAAAGGAAGGCTGAGGCCACAAACGCGCGTGTCACCGAAGCGATGAACGGATTAAATTTAAACTGCACTCGATAATCTAATTTTCCAATGCGGAAAAGTAGCTATGAATTTTAGGGCATACTACCCACCTATATGACGACCACCACCACTCCTGCCAAGAGTGTAACTACTAAGAAGAAATGCTAAACAAAGCCAAAAAAGTTCCAGGTCACCTCGGTTAAAGAGCGACATACAGAATTTATTTTATAAAAATATGGTGATCAGCAAAACATCTGTTATGAATTTTACCAACAGCCCAGCAGTTAATTGCTTTATAAATCATTGTAAAAAGATATTTTTACTATAAATACCAATTTGTCTTTTTAATTTTATTCTCTTAATAATTATGGACGAAAAAAGGCCACGGAATTAAATAAATCGTTACGCGGACAAAATTTTACTTATGTCTTTACATTACTTATTACAAAAACACAAATATTTATAAATCTACGTTTTACATAGCGTGCAATCTATTTGACAGTTCACCGCGAGGTCTCAGTCATGCGGGTGTGGTTTGTGGTATGTTCATCTTCTTTGAGTCTCACATCTGATGGTTACCCGAATTTGTATTCAAAGGACTTAGATTTATAGTACATTTTTATTTGTGTGTATGTAATAATACTTCTGCCTCATGACGCCTACATAAGATGAAAACTGGCAAAGAGTGAGTTTCCTTGTTATTGAATTCATCATGAGTAATTATAGCTCTGTCAATACAAGAATATTGTATCCTATTCATAATCGTAATTAAATGTAATGTTCTTTTTGTATTTACAATATTAATACGAGTATTTTATCAAGGCCTACAAAATCAAAAGGTGTCGACATCAAATATTAGACATTTACATAAGTAATGAAAATCGCGTACTCATCTCCCGGGGATCTAAAAAATTACGAATTTTCCTCGATTTTCATAAACAATTAAACATCGCAAGTTCGTTTTTTCCTTAATTTGTTTTTAGGTTACTTTAGGAAATAATTATACAGATTACTGAACGCTAGATTTTTTTTATATTCGGCTTCTATTTCTTTATCGTTTACCTTTAAGGTTAATTGATTTTATTTAAGAATAGTAAGTTATACTTTTTATTATAGAATTTAGTAGACATTTTTCCATACTGAAAGCTTGTTCTATCAAAAAACGAGAATTTGTCTCTTTTTATCAAAATTCAATAAAGAAATCTATAATATTTAGCCATACATACATAAAAAACCGCTCAAATATAATCAAATCATAAACACACATAAAAATCGATGTTACCAAAATAAAACATTCAAAGCTTTCAACTCCGCATTATTTTTCAAATATGGCAACTAAATCCAAGATCGCACGGAGGTACAGATACAAAACCGCACATTCAGGATTCATGCTATCTTACGATCAAAGAGAGTTTCTAATACATTTTAAATCTATGTACTTGAATACCTTAAAAGGAATATAAGACCCTGAACGTTAATGGAACAGATGTGTGTTTCTTTCGGAACATGATTTGTTTTATCATATTTATAGATACACGTTATTGCAACTGCTATTGACTTGCCTAGAAAAATAAAGATCAATTGTTGTGTGGTTCTTTTGATAGAACAACATTGACAGTTCGTGACATTCTACTGGTTAAATATAGGCCTCTATTAGACAACGGTTGCTGATGGTTTGAAGATCGTAATTTAAGGTTTAACTTCATTAGAGAATGCTATTGCTTCTCATAAATGCACAAAACATATAGTAGAAAATTACTGATAAATCAAGAGTCCCAAAAAATTCACCCTAAAATACACAGTAGTACATAAAAATTGCACGTACTAATAAAGCTGGTACTCGTATATAATAACGAAATAACACAATACGTAGCAAAGTTTCTACTTCATATCTCAATAAAACAGTGTCCACACACAGATCCAACACAATGTGATTTTCCATTCCACTGACTTCCAACGCACGGCAAATTTGAAAATGTCCTGAAATTCAAAGCTGAAACTATTCTACGGCCAGACAAAAGGTATCATTTTTCAGCCCATACTGTACTGGAACGTTCAGTTACTTTGAGTACATTTGGCTAAAATAAACGTACTTTTGGGTGACATTTTAATTCTGCTGATAACGAGTAACCAAAGGAAAGTGCCAATAAAGTACCCATAGAGATTTGAGTATTGAGTGCTATTGTTACGTTACTATGAACTCAGACTCTATGGGAAAATGTTGTGGCGACGCATGACAACTGACAGTAGACCGAAGTCGCACATAAACGATGGACGAGCAAATCAAAGGATGACATCACAAATCCAACATCCCACAAATGAAGTTTACATATGGGAATAAACAAGTATAGAAAATTCCAATGAACAACTGTTGGGCTAAAACCCCATCACACATCATCACCTCGCATCGTCGGAGAATCCTCCTTTTCTTAAGGCTATAAAATGTCAATGCTATTTTTCTTAAATTATTTCTCAGTACTCAAAATAAATATAATACCTCAATTTATCTAACAACAATAATTCTTTGCACTGTGCTCTACCAGGTTCTATGTGGCGTCAGTATTGTAGAGGAACTGAGTGCATGTATAAGGTATATCTATTTTTTTTTAAATATGTATATAGTACTTACGAAATCCGTACAAAAGTATGTAAGCCGTTTAATAACAATTAGTTCATCCTATATTTTATAATATTACCAGCGAAAAATGTATACACTGAAATTCATCCAACAATCAACAGCTATTACGGATTATGACATAACCCTACAAATTAATCCGTTCCCAATAATATGGGAATAACATAATAATTATCAAGTGGTCGCATCAAATGACCACAATAGTTGGAATTGATACATAATTGTACATAATACATAATAAGCCAGTCACTACATAATCATTATTCAAACATGCTGTCTATGCAATTAGTGATTGATTGATATTCAATACATTGTATACAATGTACACAAGTAATGTTTTTCTTAGGATCAGTTAATTAATCCCTGGCTTAATGCACCTGTAAGACGTCTGGAGCTATTATGTACTAAGTCTTATGTACACTTGATGGTACATAGTCATTATAATTAGCAATTGTTTCTGATTGTTACTAAATTAATTAGTGTCAATATGTACAGTAATATAATTACGTTATTAACAGAACACAGAGGTTTGATATCAGTAAGTAACTATTTGTGTAATTAATGATCATGAGAATTTTGAGACTGTTCAAAGAGTATTTAATACCGACGAAGTATTGTACTGTATTTTTAATGACACCATATTAACGTACATTACATTACAGCACGATTGATTCGGTGGCAGGGCAACCGGCTGCTGCGCAACTTGTAGCGAGTTTGAGTCCCGGACAGAGCAGAACCCTTTGTGATCCACTAATTATTGTGTTAAACAAGAATAAGAAAATTCATCGTGTGTGGAGCAACACTTAAAATAATCTTCTTAGTTTTTAGAAGATGTTATTATTCATAAACTAGCTTCTGCCAGCGACTCCGTCCGCGCGGATGTCTGTCTTCGCGTGGATGTTTTATTTCTCAATTTTGAGTAACTCTAACAATGACATCTTATAAATATCTATTGGACCCAAATACGGCTAGACCCATAATTATTAAGGAGATCCCTCTATTGAGCTAATGCTGTTGAGCTCGCGATCTGTAGCATAAAATTGAAAATTTTTTTTCTACGTATTTTTCCAGGATAAAAAGTATCCTATTTTATGCCCAGAATAATAAGGTATAATTATACCAAGTTTCATTAAAATCGAACCGTTTGTTTTCACGTAATGCCTGAACATACAGACAGACAGACAGACAAAAAAAAAATCACATATTTGGGTTTGGTATCGATCCAGTAACACACCCTTCTATTTATTCTTTCAATATTTTCAATGTACAGAATTGACCTTTCTATAGACTTATTATAATATAATATAATATGAATGAATGAATGAATGAGGGTGTTATAAACGTAAGAGTGGACAAAATATATAATCAGAAAGCTCCGAACTACTAAGCTATCGGGAGTTATACGTGTTATTGTGAGTCAACCATAAAAGATAGACATTTGCTGTCCTGGAATATTTTTTAAACAATTTTAAGGAGAACATTTCCGTCATACATGATTTCTGTGTAGCTTTTTTAACCATTAAGGCTGCACACGCGACGGAAGCTTAAAAAATGGAGTAAGTTCTCCTGTTTTCCCAACATTTCCCTTCACTGCTCCGCTCCTATTGATCGCAGCGTGATGAAAAGTATACTATAACCTGCCCAGGAGCATGAAGAACAATTGTACCAAGTTTCGTTAAAATCTGTCGAGTAGTTTTTGTTTCTATAAAGAACATACAGACAGACAGACAGACAGACAGACAAAAATTTTTCTGATTGCATTTTTGGCGTCAGTATCGATCACTAATCACCCGCTGATAGTTATTTTGGAAATATATTTCATGTACAGAATTGACCTCTCTACAGATTTATTATAAGTATAGAAGATGTAATATTTTCTTAAGCATAATATTCTTACACAGTTCATATTCAGTATTCTTAGTAAAGGTATTTGGAATTCGAGTATATAATATGTATACATGTATGAACTGCTTGTACCAGCGATGCTATTCACACGAGCTTATCTTCACTGAATACACGAATGCATTTTGATAAATAGGTACGAATATAATATGGAGAGCGTTTCTGTCTATAAATGTAAGACTATTTATCAATTAAGTATGATTTCGTCTTCATTAAATTATATTACTGGCAACTAGTAATATGTACCTCGAATCTTCTTCTTTAATTGTTTTCAATAGCTTTTAACAAACGCCATTGTAAAAAAAATGACAATTAATCTTAACTTTAGTAACTATATATTTGAAAGATACAACATACAAAATACAACATCACGCCTATTATCCTTGAAGGAGTAGGCATAGATGCGCATTACGTAACGTTATGCCGCTAAGAAATTTTCGACAAAGCTAATAAAGCCCAGTTATTACTGGGCTTTATTAAACCCGAGACTCCTTGTCCGGCAGTCGCTCTTGCGACCACTCAACCTTGATAGTCTTTACTTATTTTAGAATCATTATTTCTTACATCCACAACCCCCTGCCATATATCGACTTATATCTCAAGTATAGCAAGGCTTTGTCCACGTCGGAGTGGGATAAAGTAACACCACATAGCGTGGGATTAAGTGGCTGACAGTATGCTGCAGCAGATACAGAACGGGCTTAAAAGAATATCGCTGTTAAGAATGGGATGGGCGATAAGTTGTGGTGTTTTCAACACTAAAATTATTGCAAGAATGTATGTTTGTATGTAATATAATAGAACATGTAACTTTTAGTACCTATTTCTGAATGTTGCATAGCCACTGTAACAATGAAACAGTGAATTTATTTTTGTAAATGGTTTACAAAAAATCACATTTACTCGTAAAAATTAAAAAAAAATCTAGATATTTAAGGTCTGCATTTCCTAATTGACTACTTTGAGAAGAAATCTCTGTAACAAGATATCTGTACCAGATTAATTTTAAAACCTTAAAAAGCCTAGTAATACTTTGCCCAACCCGGGAATCGAACCGGAGACCCCTTACCCATTTGCAACCACTCGACTAACGAGACAATGGTAACACGTGTTAGTAATAATAGTTGCGCAATAAAACTCCTTACATAAGCAATGTAGATGTATTATGGGAGTTGGTAATTAGAAACTATTTCTGTCTCCAATGATACAAGTTTATTTATAAATCCCGAATTGTTTGTTTACTATTCCTCTAGTTCGCGATAAATATACAGTGAGAAGGAAATGTCACGGCAATTAATAGTGTTTGCGGTTTTCGAAACGTTTTTAGTATACAGTATACCACGGAGTCTGGATTTGTGCTTGGTATATGTCAATAGGCTCATCTTCTATTTTATGGGACTACTACTTTTAACAGAATTGGTGAAGCGTGGGATATGTATTACATCAAATATTGCATAAAGTTACATTCAACTATGTTATCAAGAAACAACGAAATTACACTATTAACAAATCATGTAGTTTTTTACATCTTCGTTTAAAGTTTAATTAGATAACTGTTCGTTTTGCCATATAAAGGAAATAAAAATAATATACACTAAAACTCCACTTGCAACATGAACTACAGAGCATAAAATCCAAATTTTCAACACAACACTAAATACCAGTTACTGGGGTACTTCGCAAGCTATAAACTTAAACTCACAAATTGGTCGCACAGGTAAATTGATACTGGTCGGCAAATTATCGGCGATTCCACTAATCACGGTGCCGCACTACCCTATTACCCCGGCCGGAATTAGGAGCCTCCGTGGTTTATGCACGAATTATGGTGATACAGTGACCAGCTACCGACCGGTTTTAAAAAACGTAGAAGCTTTTGCTTGTTGTAATTAGTAGTTTTTAGATTGTAGTTAGAAGTTATTTCTTTGATTGGTTTGTTATTTTTTTAAATCGATTTAAAGATTGAGAAGTAAGATTAATAAATATCTGCATGATTATTTTTGTTGAATCACTACAAGCAAGGAAAAATGTTTTTTTATTAATTTGTATAAACAATGATTTAACAACAAATAAACAAAAAAATGGAAAAGGGGCTGAAAATTAGTTATCTTTCTAATTAACGACAATAAAATTTTCGAAATAAAAGTCGAAATGGTGAAAAAATAAAATTTATTGTTAAAAATGTTGACGGGATGAAAAGGGTATAAATTGTGAATTCATGTTTTCCGTTCAATACGTACTTACGTATCATATACATTGTATATATCTGATAAAAACGAAACAACGTTTGACTTTTATTTTTATGAAAATAAATTTAATAGCTCACAACAGCTTTCTCGATACAGATTTATATCAGAGACAGATATTACGTCAAAGTAACGAAAACAACCAAAACTTGCTGTTTTTATTTTACATTCGTTCTTTTGTCTTTTACAATACACTAGTACATTTTAGACGCAGATTTAGAACCATTACATAAAGCAAAGTAACGCCTTTTGTCCTCGAATTGGTAGGCAGTGGTGCACATTACGGCACGTGATGCCGTTATGTAATGTATACCCACTTTACACCATTTGTTTTATAAGTCCCATGTCATATGGGGTGAGCCTGTTGCCACGCACTCGGCACAATCCCAGACTCCATACTGTGGTACTACTGAAATTTTTTCGAAAAACCGAACAAAGTCTAGTAATACATTGCCCGTCTCGCTAATTGAACCCGAGACCACTTGACCAACAAAGAAAAGGCAACCATTATACAATTAAAGTTAATAAAAACATTTTGGACAATCGGAAACCCTGGGATCCACTGAAATTCAAACCAAATCACTATACCCCACCAAATTACTCCGTATAATAACTACAATGGCTACTATTCATAATAGCCTTATAAAAGTGTCGAGCTTTCCAATAAAATAGCCAGCCAATAGAGCTGCAAGTTACAAGGAGCCACTTGCATGAGCACCCTTCATATAAAGTGGTTATCTGCTGAGCTTGTGGCCGAGGTGCTCCGATGTCACAGGTAAATGGCGAGGGTATTATTTGATGTAATTATTATATGGTCCACCTCACCAATACCTCTATGTAGACGTCTAGTGGAAATTAGTATTTAATGTACTTAGCGTGAACAGGGTACTCTAATTGGAACGAAAAGTACTGAATTTGAGTCTTGGCTAAATAAATTGACAAAATCTGTTATGACCTGCCCTGTCCCATAAAAATATACAACGACAAACGAATGCATCACTATAGTTGGGCTATTACAAACGTGTGTATTGTCATAAGTCATTTTTATCAGATCTCTCGCTCACATTCTTGCGAGTTATGCGGCATTGTCACATTCCTTTGACGTAATAGTTCACATATTTGTTCACACATTTGGTATGCAATCATTAAAATGGTTTAAAATCATTATATCATGTACTTTGCTTTTAATACTAATCATCCACCCCATATCAACATTTACTTTTCAGTTACAGCAACACAAACACTACAAACTAAGTCTTCATCTCAATCGCAACTGAAACACAGTGCAGTAAGATGTTTCAGCAGCTCATTTGCTATTCCAGTAGTTTCAGGCAAGGGTCTTGGTACAGTAACTCCGGATTTGTAGTAAGACCCACTCCAAGTGCGTCGCTTTTGAAATTTTTATTCGTAACACAGCACTTGTGAGGTTTGAAACGAGTTTAAACGTTATATGGTAAACGGAACTTTATTTTGCTTTGTATAGGTTATAAAATGGGTAAGTACAGTTAGTGTTTAGTACCGTAAAACATGGCAACTTTACCATATTTTGGAACAAAAATCGAAATATATTTTTAACCATAAGACGCATAGAAACCAAAACTATATATTTAGAATTGTAGTCTATCTGGCTCACTTTACCGTAATCGTCATTATATACAAGCGCTTACTTTAGCCGTAGTAAAGAAAAAACAACATGGGTAAAAATACCAAATTTTTGGCAACTTTACCTACGCGCCGTATTTATCGTGTATTGCATATTAAAGAGTTGTTGAGGTACAGAGGGCTTCATCTAGGACTACTTCGTATTATAATGCAAACAATATGAGGAAATCTATAAAGATAACGGCTACACAGACAGTAGGTAAAGTTGCCACGGGTTTCATCGTAATTTACATACAAATAATTTGTTACGCTCGGGGTTGTCAAAAAATGAGATTTTTTTTTATGACATGTATATTTAAAAAAAAATAATAAACCTTAAACCTAAAGTAAAAAAAAACATAAATACCTGACATAAATATTGTTCCCTTTTAAACTAAATTAAGTTCAAAAATTTTAAGTATTTATGTTTATAATTGTAAAAAAAGGCTACAAAATAATGTTTAATCTTTTGACTTTTTAATATTTGACTTCACTATCTCCATAGCTAATTTTAACATTACTTTCGTATACTTTTTATATTGTCTAGCTCCGAGTTTTCTGCGGTTTTGTTTCATGTGAGCCATTTTGGCTCTAAAACAAAAGGTATTATTAAATACATTATAACTTATCACCCAGGATATTCACTATTATGCTGGGAAATTTAGGTATTCGAAAATGGTTACATACACACAAACAAGAAAAAAAACATTTATTGCCAACCCTAACTGTAGGTAAAGTTGCCATAAAGCAGGCCGTGGCAACTTTACCTAACCTGTGTCAACATTACCGAAGCGATTATTTATCAATAAATTAAAGAAAAAGCAATTGCTGACATTACAACAGTAATCCCAACTATATTATACATACAAGATCAAAATTTCACTCATCTGTGACAAATAATTAAGGCTCTGTGAGCACAATTTAGGAACTACTAACTTTTAGCACATTTTCACGCACTACACTGTGACGGCCATTACTGGCATAATAGCAGTCTTGCGTCTACGCAAAATATAGTAAATATTTCCTTTTAATGTCTAAAAAATACTACTATTACAAAACAGAATTCTAGTGGGTAGATTTTTAGATAAATGAGTTTATACCGAATACCTATAGTATGGTAAAGTTGCCAAGGGTCCGGTAAAGTTGCCATAGTTTACCGGTACCGGTAATAGTAGTATTTTTTAGACATTAAAAGGAAATATTTACTATATTTTGCGTAGACGCAAGACTGCTATTATGCCAGTAATGGCCGTCACAATGTATGCGTGAAAATGTGCTAAAAGTTAGTAGTTCCTAAATTGTGCTCACAGAGCCTTAATTATATGTCACAGGTGAGTGAAATTTTGATCTTGAATGTATAATATAGTTGGGATTACTGTTGTAATGTCAGCAATTGCTTTTTCTTTAATTTATTGATAAATAATCGCTTCGGTAATGTTGACACAGGTTAGGTAAAGTTGCCACGGCCTGCTTTGTGGCAACTTTACCTACAGTTAGGGTTGGCAATAAATGTTTTTTTCTTGTTTGTGTGTATGTAACCATTTTCGAATACCTAAATTTCCCAGCATAATAGTGAATATCCTGGATGATAAGTTATAATGTATTTAATAATACCTTTTGTTTTAGAGCCAAAATGGCTCACATGAAACAAAACCGCAGATAACTCGGAGTTAGACAATATAAAAAGTATACGAAAGTAATGTTAAAATTAGCTATGGAGATAGTGAAGTCAAAAAATTAAAAAGTCAAAATATTAAACATTATTTTGTAGCCTTTTTTTACAATTTTAAACATAAATACTTAAAATTTTAGAACTTAATTTAGTTTAAAAGGGAACAATATTTATGTCAGATATTTATGTTTTTTTTTTACTTTAGGTTTAAGGTTTATAATTTTTTTTTTAAATATACATGTCATAAAAAAAAATCTCATTTTTTGACAACCCCGAGCGTAACAAATTATTTGTATGTAAATTACGATGAAACCCGTGGCAACTTTCCCGACTGTCTGTGTAGCCGTTATCTTTATAGATTTCCTCATATTGTTTGCATTATAATACGAAGAGGTCCTAGATGAAGCCCTCTGTATCTCAACAACTCTTTAATATGCAATACACGATGAATACGGCGCGTAGGTAAAGTTGCCAAAAATTTGGTATCTTTACCCATGTTGTTTTTTCTTTACTACGGCTAAAGTAAGCGTTTGTATATAATGACGATTACGGTAAAGTGAGCCAGATAGACTACAATTCTAAATATATAGTTTTGGTTTCTATGCGTCTTATGGTTAAAAATATATTTCGATTTTTGTTCCAAAATATGGTAAAGTTGCCATGTTTTACGGTAGTTATTAAGTTTGTCATAGTTGAGATTTTTGTATTAAGGTGATTGTGCAGAGAATTGTATGTTGTTTGCTCATAATAATTGTAATTACTATTAACTATTAGCTTCTGCCAGAAGCCTGTTCCAGTGAGATAAAAAATATCCTATTATCCAAATCAGTTCATACCCTGTCTGTATACCAAATTCCATGAACATCCGTTCAGTAGTTTCAACGTGATTGACGGATAAACATCCAAAACTTTCACATTTATAATAATGAAGTGATTTAAACCATGATTTAATTATTGTTATCCTGGTGGTGATTAATGTATTTCTAATTAAGCGTTATCAGCCCGATCCTTACCAAAAATAGGTACTTGAATTCCACGAAATTTTATTCAAATGTTTCCCTAAAAACTTGCTTTCCTGTCGAGTGTAAACAGTAAATAAAGGGTCCAAACGGCTCGGTAATACTGTTTTCTAATAATCCCTACAAGGTCCGTTCTTAGGGCCTCTTAATTAAAACATAAACGACTTTCCTATGGGAGGTTTTTACGAGCCAGCATTAGGAACGTGAATTGCAGTTTTTTATTTACTTTTGTGACCCTCTGTTTTTCGAAATGACGTGTTTATTACATAACAGTTTATGAGCTTGTTTCTCGTGGGAACCACTAACATGGTGGCCGATAGTTACGGTGTGGAAGAAAACAGGCTCATAGGTTTTTCTATAGAGAATACCTCCAAATTACACATAGTGTTATTCCTACCGTCAAAGTGAAAGTCAAAGCATTTGTTTCAATGAATCCTTAATTAGGCGCTTTTGAACGTCACATTGAATTGTACGTTAGTCTGGCTGTAAGTGAAGCTAGTCAGACAGAGGATAAAATCAGGAAGGCTTCTCTATTTCGCAACCGTGTCAACATATTCCCTTATAAATCTATATACTATCAAGCAGTTAGCACTGCTGCTGAAATACAGTAAATTGCCATGTTCATGGCCTGTGCCTAACCCTATTACATTTATATGTACTAATATAAAATAATGTCTGTACTTTATAGACAAATTCAATTCCATCTTCTATTTACCCAAACATATTTTTATTGTTACGTAATGTACAAAGTTCTCGATAAATAATTACTACAAATAAATACATTAACTAATAGCATTTTCGAGTATAAACAGATATTACTTTGTAAAAGCGAACCGAATAAAACGATTAAAAGTAAACAACTAACCAATTTGTAATTATTCCTTTGTGGACGAAATAACAACGGTAAATGTAAATTCGATTCTGTTCCGTTTACATAAAGTTTAATTTACAATACATTTTTAGTTGGCTTTGGAACAAAAGTAATTTGGGTTTGTAGTTTATTTAGAAACCTTGTTAATAAAATAATAGGGTAGGTAATACGTGACATAGTCTTTGACTTAAGCCAGTGATTTTGAAATAGCTTTGAAAATTCAGCTTCCCCTAAACAACACATAAACACAAGCCATCAATCAACCCGACAGAAACTCAACAAACGTTGAAAAAGAACAATATACACGAAAAAAGCATTATTTCGTTAACAAAATTATTTCAGGAAGCATATCATACGAGAATACATTCCCGATAATTTCCGGAATACCAAAAAAATGGGAAAGAAAATCGTAGCTTTCCATAAAAAATATTCATTCTTCCATATTTCATTGTAATTTTAACCATAGCGAACGGATAAAATAATAAAAGCATTATATGATCTGATATTTTGGTTGGAAAATTGAATTGTAGCTTTAATATAGTTGATAATCGTTTTAAAACTGATAATGGAAGTGTTGAAACGCAGGACTTAACAGGTTCATTCCATCATTAATACACATAATCTACTTACTCTATTTACATCAACTTATGTATGTTACTTTTGCGCTAACACGTGCGTCCAATTTAACCACTTTCTGCTACGCCGTTGTCAAATGCTACGGCGTAGTAGGTGACTACGCCGTAGTCAGTTCTTTGCAACATCAATTTGACATACCACGCGACATCGCACTAACTAGACGTTTCGTTAACTACATGCAATTATTATTTGATACTTGTTGAATCAATGTAAATTAATCTCATTTAAAGGTAATTTAAGAAATGTCTATCACATGACGTGACGTCTATCAACTATAGAGCATTCGGAACTAGTTTGCCGCACTTTAGGTGGCAAATAAGGGTGAAGGAACAGTTTGTCTATTGATTGCAACGTATCTAAGATTAGACAGTGACGATTGATGATCTCGAGGTATCGTAAATAATAATTGTTCAATTTTTTAAAACAGAAAGAAAAAAGACAAACTTTAAATCGCATGCGCACAACAGTAAGTTCATCATAATTTAGTGATAAGATTACTAATAGTGATGAATACAGCGGTGCTAGTAACATAACCTATTACATAATAAGTTCTAATTTTCCAGGAAACACCTTAATAACCTTAATTTGAAACCCTGAACGTTACTGTTATGTTAATTACAGGGCCGAACAAGCAACTTGTGGTACTACTATGGCTATTACCTATCATTACATGTTAATCCTATATGAAACCTTCTCTTCTAAATATGAGATTAGTTTAAGATTATCTTAGGTAATAAGATTCTCAGTTTTGCAGGGAGATTCTCCATTTTCGCTTTGGTTAAACAAGTCATGACATTACTCGTTTAGTTATATAGCATCAAATGTTTTACTAATATGTCTTATTTTAATCATAAGTCAAGTAGACATCTATACATATAATAAAATCGTAGAAAAGTGCTGTCTGTACATTGAAAATAAAAATAAAAAAAATAGCAGGGGTTATTGTTATGTCGATGTCGAACCCAAAAATGTAATTAACTTTTTTTTTGTCTGTTTGTCTGTTTGTCTGTGCGCGCTAATCTCAGAAACGGCTGATCCGAGTTGGATGCGGTTTTCACGAATATATTGTGGGATGCTTAAATTTACATTTAGTGTTTGTTTCATGTCAATCGGTTCATAAATAAAAAAGTTATGTCAAATTAAAGAATCACGTTGAACATTCTATGCTTATACCATTAATCTCCGCAACTATTTGACGGATTTGGTTGAAATTTGGTACAGATATAGTTTAGAACCTTAGAAAGGACATAGATATATTTTTATTTCAAAAATCAAAAAATAAAAATAAGAAATAAATTATTTATAAATAATTCTATGTCGATCGTTACACGACTTCGGTTCATGTTATTGTTTTAATTCATCGAAAAAAGTAAATAAATAGTAAAAAGGTATGAAAAAAATAATATCAATATAATAAAACATTTAGTACAAAGAAAATGCTCTAACGGAGTATAGATAATTCTATGTCGATCGTTACACGACTTCGGTTCATGTTATTGTTTTAATTCATCGAAAAAAAGTAAATAAATAGTAAAAAGGTATGAAAAAAATAATATCAATATAATTAAACTTTTAGTACAAAGAAAATGCCCGAACGGAGTATAAATAAATAATCCAAGTTGTCTTTATCCTCGATAGATGGCGTTGGGATCGAAATAGATCGCGCTATGGTTTCGTTACATTCATTTGGTTGGGTATCGGCCGAGCGCTTCGGTACTATCGTAGAAAAAGTGTATTATCAGTCGTATGATTATTTGTCTGTAGTGGTCCTGCTGTTTCGTATATTCTAAATTGGTTTCGTTGTATTTGTCAATTAATAAGTTTATTTGTTGGGTTTTCCTGGTTTTTTGGTTAAACTATTTAACGTAGGTTTAGTTTGATATCGATTATTAGTAGTTACTGTAGTTAGTTTTTTTAATAAAATTGTAAGTCTAATTTATAAATTAATTAGACTAGATTTAAGTCGTTTCTTTTAAATTATTTAGTTTAAGCTTGGTTATTAATAGCATAGAGGATAGGTTGTAATATAGTTTCTTTTTTAATTGTTATAAATTCGTAATTCGTAGCTTTCTTTAGTTTTAAGTTAGTTTAAGTCCGTTTTTAAACTATTTTTTCAATGCCCTAAGTGAGTATACATCTATTAAATTCAAACGCAGAGCTCATTATGTTGATTTTTGAAGAGTTCCCTGGAATATCTTCCACATCTCATTTTTGAAGAGATCCCGCGAGATCGGGAACTATGTGGTTAAAACCAAAAATTTGCCGGAAGTCACTATTCCACGCGAACGAAGTCGCGGGCAAAAGCTATCGTAAATAAACATACAAACTCAGATACAATGCTATTGCTGAAAACTCTGAAATAAATCCTCCCTAAGTATTATTTCATAATAACTTCAAATTAATAAAAAAATACTCAAGAACCTAACCCTTTTAACCATCACAAAAAGCCATTTAATAAACAAACCCCATTCATCCAATACCCTTCCGTTTACTCCCACACAATAATTCCCCATCATTGTCCCATATAAGGACAAACACAATACTTCTTAATAATGGATGGATCATTATTTCCCTATTTTATGATATTATCACGCAAAAATGAGGCAAGCACGCAGTCCTTATTGCACCCCCGAGTATTATTGCAAAGACCAACATTTACCTGGGCCATAAAACATTTTCGCTCATACATTATTTTCGTTTTCACTCATATTACAGAAGGTTACTCTCAGAGTATAAAATAAAGTGCACAAAAAGGCTAAATTTGTGTCTAGATTTCGTTTAAGTCTAGCCTGGTTTTTTACTGGCGTAATCTGTAGTTTGGTGTTATGAAATTTGTTGTTTGTTTTGTGTAGTAAAACGTTTATTTAAGCAGCGTAGTTAAATTTGGTAATTTGTTAATTTAAATGCTTCACAAAATATTATTGGTAAATGATATTTATCAAAACCAAACCTTCGTTGATGTGATCACATCTATCACTTATTTTTCACAAAATGCTTATAAAAATATCGACTGACATTTACATTCTTGTTATTAACAAAAAAAAACTGTCCATTAACACACAGCAAGTAAAAATACTCTTTTTAAACTGTTTAAGTCATCCTATCTATTAGGAAATTAGACTTGAAGGAAAGAAATCTTCCACACATTTTCGTCGCATAAACCTACAGTTAAGGGTTGCCCTATAAAAAATAATATTTTATTTATCCTAAGTGCTACCCAATGATACCTGTTAACTTATTCATGTAATCGTGTACTAAGAAACTCCCCTTCGCGTATATTTCCACTGAATTTGCGAGGTTTATTGTGGGCCCAGTAAAAATACATGAACCATTGTTTTACTTTGATGCATTTTTCTCCAGTTCCGCACTAGAAATAGTTTTCTTTTGTTTACATCTGCGTTCTGTCTAGAAATTACATTTTTATATCAGTTTACAGAAAGAAAGGAGACTGGAAATAGAATTAAAAAAAAACGACGAGTTCGACCACAGTTTTATACTGCCTCTAGTTGCCTCTGCGATGAAAACCCGCATGGTAACTAAAAACTAGAATGTTTGAATTCTCTACATAAAGCATATATATACATAACATCACAATTACGGAGCTCATATGACTCCTGTAGTCTTCAACGCAATGCCTTTACTTCAGAACTCAGTACTCACAAAGCAAAAGTTTCGAGGCAGGCTTATTTAATTTCCCTCTGAAACGGATTTTAATTTTATTTATGGGGGACTAACTGAATGTGAGTCCTGTTTGCTGAGCCATTCTTTTTTCCTTCATTGTCTTCATACGTTCATTCATTGGGCATAAATGGATGACTGTATGCCGTATTTACCCGACTGCGCCAGAAGGAGGGTTATGTTTTTCGAGAGTATGTATGTATGTATGTATGTATGTATGTATAATTGTTTGGCACGCTCTACAGCCTAAACGCCTTAATGGATTTCGGCTTGAGAGGTGTCGTTAGATTCGTATTTACTGTGAGAGTGACACTGGATATATCAAAATTATAAAAAAATCAAAATGGCGGACTTTTGGCGCCAAATTCGAATATTACCCACTCTCTAGCCTGAACGACTCGATGGATTTTAGCTTGATAGGGGTCGTTTGATTCGTATTTACTGTGAGAGTGATACTAGATATATCAAAATATAATAAATAATAAAACTAAAAGAAAATAAAATAAAAATAGGTAATTTAAAAAACTAAAAAACCCGACTGCGTTTCTTCATAATATGAAAATGAAAAAGCTCTAAAACAAGAATACAAGAAAAATTTAAGCAGTCGGGACCCATTCTAGAAAGCCAGCCGCATGTGCCCTCACTAAGTCTTCATAATATTTAGAATGGGTCCCGACTGCTTAAATTTTTCTTGTATTCTTGTTTTAGAGCTTTTTCATTTTCATATTATGAAGAAACGCAGTCGGGTTTTTTAGTTTTTTAAATTATTATTTGTTTGCATGCATCCTTTTTGCTGCATTCTTATTTCATGGCGAGTTGGTTATGGTTTGAGTTCACTGGCCGGCTGTGGTTTATGTGACGCAGATATTGCGAATTGTGTTTTTATTCTTGTGATACTTTCTTTCTTTAATGTCGGCGATTTTATTTTACTTGTTTTGGGATATGGAGATTTTCAGTCGTAGCAAAATAGCTGAAATTCTTGTTACTCTTTGTGTTACTGTTGCTAAGCAGTATTTCTTTGTTCTAATAGAAAGGGCTCGTCTTTGAGCCATCGAGCCTTTTTATTGTAACACAACTTGACCTTTCGAAAGAACATAGCTCGCTACATACTTACGCTCGTTGAAGAAGCACCGACTTTTATTTCGGTAACTTCAAATAGAAACAAAGAATCCACTCTGGTTCACACAAAAGAGCAAACAAACGACAAATCACTACAATCCACATTTTCCTCAATCACGAATTGCGAAGCACCTGATGTACAAACAACGCTAGGAAATATATCCAAAAAAATAATGACGAAAAACATAAAATATTTCTAACAAAAACCTACCCCCGGTACCCTAATTTGAACACTCATCACTTGGACGGAGTACGGAAACAAAGAAAGTTATTAATGTCTGTACCCATTGTCTACATTTCTGACTGCCACCACAATAAAAAGATCCCTCCGTTACAACCACACGTAAGGGGAGCTTAAAGAACGGCGGCTCAAGTTGCCTGGTCCGTTTTGTCTGGTTGAATGTAACAGTTTCTTTTGTCCCACGAGAGATTCTTCTTACAGTTTATTTTGCCGTTTCAATTGCAACGTTTTGTCTTTATAAATTGTGTTGATTGACGCCATAGTTAATGAACAGTGTTACGACGTTGATTGGGAAGACAAATATTTTTAATCAAGAACGTTTTATGGGTCTCGAGATAATTTTCGAGAATAATAAATTTAAGTTTCGCAATTGGGACTTCAACCCTGTCGCGCCGATAAATAAATGTGGATGTCGCAGACGATAATTGGGAAATGTCCCCCATAAAATGAGTATTGATTTTGATTTTAATAAATTTCATATTCGAACTTTGCTCTTTGCAATAACAATAAAGTCGAATCTGTTTTCTTCAGTTCTCATCATCATAAAATAATATTAGAGATGTAATAAATTCTATTTTAGTATAAGATTTTAAGCTTCCAATCATGAAACGAGGCTTGTAACCCGAGACTTTGTTTGTTATATTGTTGTATATAACCTCTAAAAAAATTCAAACCGACGGCCCCGGAGCGTAAACGCCCACGATGACCAGACTAACAAGAAAAACACTATTAATTATTTTCAATGCTATCCACACCAACCTCCACAAACCACACAAAAGGTACTTAAACATACAGCCTACTAAAGAATTTATCACATCATTAATCTTTTAACAAAGAAACATCGACGAGAACTAACAGCCTGCTAAACTGCTTATACCCTGCGCATTAACGTCGCAATAAAGGGTAATATATAGTTAACTAGCGTAAACTGGCGTTGACCCTTCCGATGGGACCATCATGGTCGGCGATTATGGCAATATCTCCGAAGGCCGCCTCTAGTAATACTTTTAAGAACCTCAGACTAAAAATTGAGCTTAAGAAAAAATCAGTTCCCAAAAACACGATTACTAAATACCTTTGTGTGTAGTTACCAGTTTAAGAACTTTGTACTGAGGACACAATGTTTGCACAAATTATCAGGACAATGTAACTAGATGACCTAGTTTTAAGATCGATCATAAAACTATGTAAAATAATATTTACATACTTACAGTAGCATAAACTATACAACATAGTAAAAAATATTTTCACATAAACACCGTAAACAGGAATAAGACGATAACTCTACCATTATAGTGTTACCTTAAGAAAATAATACAGTAAGCGTAGACACAAATCCCCAGCAACAAAAAATATATAAAAAACAAACAGTACCGGAAAACCGTTTCCAGAATTATTCAGTGTTTACTACTGTGACAACAATTCTTACTAGAAAACAAAGGGCAATAATAATACCGTGTTAACGAGCGCAAACTATTGTAGGGTGACCATTATTACGGTCCGCATAGTCCGGGCAAAGCTGTATCAAATAATGTCCAGTAGTTCAAATAGGGTGGGATGTTACATACATTACTTGGGCTGACTTTTTAACGGCAAAGAATGTGCGCAAATCATACTTTTTGATTGATCAAGAGGCTATTAATGTCACCTGAAATTAAAAGTTCAAAACAAACCTTAAATTTTGAAACTACGTTATCTAACGCTGACGCTACCTTCGTCAATATTTATGACGTGAAATTGATTTTTAATTAACGAGCACTCAGTTCCTGACTCGCTCACTTCCATTATTGACAAGAGAATGGAATTATAATTAAATCAATATCATACAAAAGGTAACAGAAAAAACCTTTTAAACAAGCCGTCTCATTCACCACAAATATCCTTTTAGAATTACTTTGAAGTGGCCCACACTTTACCGGTAAAAATTTACATCATACGCTTTTACCGATAAACATAATTTTACCCATTTCATATTGAAATAAAGACCAATATTATGTAACGGAAACACATCAAAGAACATGTCAAAAATCGAAGCGGTAATTTGTCTTTGACAGGCCATGATCAAAGAAAAATGCAAAAAGTACGTTTAAATGATTTCCGAGTAGCCATTTTGTTTAATATATTTTTGTGGAACAAACTCCGCACGTCATGTAAGGTCATTAAGGTTGAACGATTTAGTAATAACTTTGTACGAATACATATAGTTAGTTTTATACAAGATAGCAGTTCTACATAATATTTTTGATTTCAGATAGATATAAATCAATGATGAATTATTTAAAATACTAGATGTCACAAAAAATAACGCTCCATAAAACTAAAACTTCTAACAAAAGTGAAAAAAAAATATTAACACTTTCAAACAAAAGACTTCAACAAATAGTGCCCAACTCCCAAAAAATATCCTGCCTCAAAAAAATTTCCCGAAATTATATCCACCGTAGCCTTCACGTCCACTTTTTGCGAACGGCTCCTGTTTATGATGTTGTAAAATTGTTTTCTCCCGCGCTCTTTAGCGATACATTTTGTTTTTACTCCGCTCAACACTTAATGGTTTTAAAGTGTAAGTCACTTGCAGTTTATTTTTCGATCCTATTTTCGTGCTGAGAATTTAATAAGGTTTGGGAATGTATTCATGGCGTTGTGACGAAGCAGATGTTGGTTTAAGTCGACCTAGATAAATGGCATTTTAGTGTTACTTGAACAAGTGAATATAAAAGTAAATGTGTAGTATTTAAATGTCATATATTAGTTTAGTTTCGGTAACTAAATTTAGTTGAGTGAGGCTCTTGGAAGATACCTTGAAAGTTATAACTATGAAGTAGAAGTGTCAGACTCTTACTCTTACTCAGACTCCGGATCAGGTATCTACTAGACCTGCCTACTTATGTTAGGTTATTTTGTTTGAATAGTATTCGTTTGTAACCTTATTCCATAAACTTATTTGATTTATAAAGTGTCAACTTCGAAGACCATCCAAACTGTACAAACTCAATTCAGAACCATAATCAAGAGACCTGTTAAATCAGTTAACCCTATCAATACAACGTACAATACGCCGCGGCTATCAGGCGTTATCTGCAGTTAACCCTCCGCCCGCTTCCTTAACAATCTGCGTCCATTTGATCTGCGGTTCAAGTTTGATTGTTAGATTGCGAAACTACTGGCGGCAGACGTAGGGTTAAGGTATTAGTTTCAAAGTGATACCAGATACTACGAGTTGGTAACTGTGTTACAAATTCTACGTGGAATGATGAATAGTATTATTTTTCGACTGAAACTGATATTTCAGGAATGTTCCAATTGTTTGTGGGTGAAAGAGAATCTGTCAAGTTCACAATTTTTTACGCAGACGAATAAGATCTTTTCCGAGCCATTAGAAAAACTACGAATTTCAAAACCCAATTTTGAAACTGATATAAAAGTAAATCAACAAAGAAGAAATCGTTAGCCTAATGAGGTAACCATTTTTTATTTACAAATGCTTCACAAGATTTATCAACTTTGCCAAAATATTTTTTTCAAAACGTATTACATTACTTTTTCCTTACAAAAGACCAATGTAAACATTTTCATTAATTAACAGATTCAATTAATATTTTAAAGATTGCGTCTCAACAGAACCTGGGAGATTACAAGGCAAATACCAATTAAATTTCAATTTCTGTTCTACGAAAGTTGTTTGTCGAAATTGTGCTCTACTGCTTCAATCTTAGGGTAGGAAATGTGACGAGGAAATTTGGGCACTTGTAATTAATTAAATATTATTGGAATGTTCTCGTTAAGGTGTTTGCAGAGGGTATTAGGAAATATTTTTTTAAGTGTCATCTGTTTGTTTTAGGGGGCGAGCAGGGGTGTAATTCACCCCGTGTTTTATCAATAAGGTTTTAACATTATTTTATCTTGTTTCAACGTAGTATTAAAATCAATCTTTTTATAAAATTGTTTTCTGTGATTTCAAATGGTGTCGTTAAATATTCTAGTATCGAGTGCATCGAAGTCAAAAACAAAGTCAAAGCCATTTATTCAATAATTTATTTACTTAGAAAATTAAGTCACTTTTAAACTTCAAATAATATAAATAAATTTAAAAGTGTTAGTCTGTCAGTCCTCTAGTGAAGCTGCTCGTTCGTACGAGCAAGAAACTCCATAGACTACTTTTTTCAATCAGGTGCACAACATATTGTTTCGTTAGTCAAATTATGTGAGACTTTCTAAAACCCCATTGTTGTATATTTAACACAACACAAATAATAATAAACCAAAAACAATACAACATTCAATTAACCACAAACCCTTCAGACATACTTTCGAGCGCGAATCATGAAAATATTTCCGACAAAATGTAAATCACATTCCGGTGGAAAATTAATTAAAATTTAATTTAATTTCCCACCTTTCAGTAAACCCGTGAAGTTTGGCAGTGATATCAAGTTGTTGGATGCCAAGCACACGACCAGTTGACGTGTGGAAAATATAAAGTATGGTTACCGACGCCATTTTATGCGTCCAACACTAGCTTTGAAGTAAAAACTACGGAAAAATACAAATTTTGGAGAATTTTTCGTGCGAAAAGTTGAGAGGGGTAAAGGCCGACCGTTACACGTCCGATTTCCGGGTTGAACAAAAAAATTTCGGGTTTTCCGTGTTGAATTTTCAGTAACAGGTTGGGGTTTGTATGTAAATTTCTCGGTGTGAGTAATAAGCCTGCTCCTATGATACATATTGAAATATATAAACCCAAAATAATTTTGTTTTCTCACCCGTTAAAAGCCTCAGTTCATAACTAATTTTATTTGATTACTTTTACATCCCCATAAAAGAGCTAAACAGTTCATAAAGAAGAGTAAAAAAATATGCGTCACTTACGAATAAATTGGCACAAATGATAAATGTTAAATTATGAAGGTTTTTCTAAAGCAGACTATTCTAAGAATAATGTGCGATGATGAGGGACTCTGGAAAGGTCAGCTGTCACAGGTACATGTCAACTAATGACAGAGTTACGAGTCATTTTTACTGACCTGTAAATATTAGATGTCGGAGTAGGATGGCCCACTGCTTAAGTCTCTTGAGGTCTAAAGTTTAATTACAGAGCCAGTTTCTAGCTTGGGTCAGGCGGAGACCTCAATAGATGATGCTTTGAGGAATATTGGACGCGATAATGACTCCATGTCTCTTGATATCCATTTGAATGATCAATTACTAAAATTCATAAACTACAGTCAATTGTCCAATGCTATTTTCCATTGCAAATCAAAACAGAGAATCATAAATAACCACCACTAACTAAACCGCACATTAAAGAAAACTATATCAAGAACCACTCTCCAACATAAATCTTCATTCACAAAGCACTAGATGACATTTCAATACAAAGGCTTCCAATGATCATTTACCGAGTATCTCGTATTATCATAATAGATGATAACATTCAATATCATTATCTAAAAACTTTGATAAATATACGAACAGGCCACGGAACGTGCACCTGGCAGACAATAAAGTAATGGACGCTTTACATTGCGCGCTACATCCCATCTGTTGATTAATGGATCGCAACGGGGCCGTCGGTCGATACGATAATTCGAGATTGGCTCCGGTTGAAGCTGATATATGGGCAGGGTGAACTCAGCAGTGAACTTGCTGAGTAATCTACATTTTCTTAATCTAGTTGCTTTTTATGTGAAGGAAATGAATTAACAATTTTAGCTCTTAGATCTAGGTGTGCTAGTAACAGACTGTGGCAGTACTGGAGATTAACTAATAAACCGACCAAATAATTATATGTCTGTTACAATATGTAAAAAACCATAATTCCTTTAATGGATTATTTTGTGTTAAACACCCACCTCCGCTATAGCTAGTAGATGTCAGTTATAAAGAGTTAACACACATGGCTGAGTGTTTTCCTTGTAAATGCTTACTCAGCTTTTTATAACGTAATTATGCAGCTTTATATTCCTAAACACCACCTTGACAATATTATTTATTATCCAAATTACCAAGTCGATATATTTGATTCCATTTTCCTTTAAAATTTAACCAAAGCAGGCGAAGTCTCAGTCTCTGTGCCATCGCATAATGCGATCCACCCCAGGCCTATTAACATTCCCTAGTCTTGCACATTATTCCGAGTCCGATCTCCGTGCGAGATAAATCTTCGCTTCTTGGTGCGAAGTTCATTAATAGTGCCAGTAAAGGACCTCATATTTTTTCCCATTGTGGACCCCGCGGACCTGTCAGAAGAGTTCGTATTTAGATATCGCCTGATATATTGAGGCCAAATGTATCTTTAAATGCATTGTACAGATTCCTTTCGCAGAAAATCAATTTAAATTGATATTTCCTCATCATGTTAATGATTGAATTGGTGCTCTCTATTAATAAGTATTGCTGAAGAAATAAAGATCAATTGCATGTTCCCAGAAAGATGCTTCTTTGAGTCTTTTGAAACTTTAAAAGTGTAATTAAATTGTCTGCATGGGTTACTACGTAATTTCTTCTCTTCGATAGAGATGAAAGGTTATGTTGCTGCAACTGAATTCCTATTTCTGCGTCATTTAAACGTGCGTTCATCAGAAGGACGTAATCATAATGATTCTAGATTCCTATTAAATTACCAAATATCCTACCAAGACTCTTTATAACGAACCCAAAAATACAAATTATATAAAAGTACAAAATCAGTACCCAAACATAAATTCCTGGCTTAAAAGTATTCATAACCTAAAAAAAAGGTGTGAAACTCATAAATTTGAATAAAACTCGTACATTTTAAAATTTTCGCATTGATCCTTTTTTTTGTTATCATAGCAAACATGCCTGGGATTCCATTTTGGCATGCAAGCTCGCACTCTCCCGTTGGCAGAGCTCCAAGCACGTCTTGAAGGTATTCTTGTATGCCACAAGGTGTGAGCAGAGCGGTGCAGGCAGTGAATAGAATATTAAGCCTTGTTTAATCTCTGGTGAACAGAAATGACCTATTTTTGATACATTTTTGGGGAGAGTAAAGTGAAAATATCGTAAAAATATGTGTATAAAGTGTATAAAATATCTAAGCAGATTTCGAGAATTTTTAAAACAGATCGGTATAATATATGCGTCGCTTAAAGTTCTCTATGAACTAAAAAAGTGATATAAAACCAGGCATACCCGTCACGCCTCTTAGTAAAAGACTATGGACACTGATAAAATATTAAAATTTAGCAATTTATTTAAGTGCGTATTTAAACTACATCAGTGTTTAATACTAAGACTTGATGCTAAGACTGTTGCTTAGATAACGTCATCTCATGTTTCCTTTAAGCTCTGTTTCCACTAGAAGACCTTATATACCAGTATAATATAGCCCCAAACTTGTGCCTTGGAGTCGCACTTAGGCGCAGCTCAACGCATCCGGACAGACGGACCGCACTCGGCTGCGGACGCTACTCAAATTATTTCACCCATTCTTAAATGTATATAAGTCATTCTGGTTTTAGGTAAATTGTTAGTGTAGAGGATAATTTTATATATCATTAAACGTGCTCGAAATGGTTAATGAAGATTATTTTACGAGATGGGAACGAGGATTTTTAAGTATAATATGTGTAAAAAATAAGTAATGAAAACAACAGTTCAACGCTTGACTTCAAAAACACTCAAATTAATTCTGTTACTACAATCTTGATAAAATCTGAATCAATTGACATACTGGACTTAACTACCTATACTCAGGTACGAATCTAAAACGTAAAACATTTATGAAATCAGTAAAATCGATTAAATTTTTTATACAAAGAGAAATATGGAACGGTATACAAAATACGGATCTGGTTAATCCTTTGTAACATAGATTAATGTTCTAAAAACTCGTTCGACTAATTCACAATTCATGTTCTCATTTACATACATAGATTGGCCGTCCTAACAAAACATACCGTTCATTTACACATTTTCAGAACAACAAATACGTCACCGACTATATTTTCCTAAAGGAGGTTCTATGATTGAGCATTTTTGTTGATGGATGAGAGGTTTGATTCCTGTAATTAACAAAATCTTATGAGAACATCCATGTTTACAGTGTAGCTTAATTATGTGACTAATGATGTTTACTTTCTTTAATTAACATAGAGTCTAAGGGCTCCGTATGAGCTCGAAATTAATCGACCTAACCCGAAAAAAATAACAAAAGAATCCATCAAGCAAAAATTATTATGACTAAACTGTATAATATAAAACCCTCCCTGATCGATTTCAACCACGGTGGCCAGTCTGTCTAACTAGTCCATCCCACTACTCAGGAGATATTATAGTGCACAAGTGTATGTGCAAACACAGGTGCACTCACTGTTCCCTAACTCTCAGAACCCGATGGGACGGCAGACAGACACAATCGGAGAGAGGTCAGGCGCAGTTTACGTGCTTTCTGAGGCATGGGGGTGTGACACCACCGAACTTCCACACTGCGGACTAATAATGGTAATTTTACTTTGGTAAATACCATTATCACCTTTTAGCCCAACGCGAAAATCTAATCCGTGTCAGCAGCAGCCAGTCACCCAGCCACTGAACTAACAGTCTATATAATGTATAAGCAAGTTTACAAACAAGTTTTTCTATAACAAAATTCTCAGTAGGTAACAAGGGAACTGGATTTATGGGTTGCGGTAGCAATAACCTCGCCCCACACCATGGGGCGTTAATATAACCATAACTAATACAATGTGGGTGAAGCAAACCCTTTCGTGATCCTTTCCAGTGTTGCTCCGTTATTCCGTGTATCTCTATGCAACCGAGTGATATATTACCTCAATGTGTCTAGTTAGTTGAGTTGTCTAAACGTTGACTGCTAAAGGGGTTTGGTAAGTTTTAACGTCTAAATAAGTATTAGAATTCTGCTATGAAATAAAACTAATATTGTGACACAGATATGTTATTGGTATCATGTAATTAATCGCAATCGAACATTTGCACATGCGGATTTTGATGAGAAGAAATTGATAGCGACGAACTTAGTCTTTTACTGGAACTTATACTTCTCGGTTGGCGCGGTAGCTGGGCAACCGTCTACCGTGCAACAAGTAGTGGGTTCGATTCCAGCACGGAGCAACTCTTTGTGTGAACCACAAATTGGTTTCTGGTCTAATTGTCATGCATATGAACTTGTATGTTTGTAAACGCGCCCACGACACAAGAATAAATCTTAGTGTGGGGCAACGTCATAGAAAATACTGACTATTAAATACCATGATGATATTTCTGAATAACAGCATTATAATCCTAACCTAAACACACTCTGTTCGTAACGATAATCCACTCCACTAATTACCCGTACCTGCGAAACTTATTTTAAAAAACCAAAAAGGTAGGAAAGTACTCGATATTCGGAATGAACCGGCCAGTTCAAAGCTGGCCACAATTACTTGTTAACTTAGTACTGCCTCAAGCACTCCGCAAGTAATTTACATACTTTAGCACTTTGAATTTTTTCATTATCTTTTAATTAGTTGTTCAGACATCTTAAGGCTGAGTTTAGAAGTAAGGGGAAACAAAGGGAAAGCTATGAAGCTTCATTAACCATACCAATTTTTAGTCTCGCCCTTAATTCGTGTAAATGGAATCATCTTTTGTTTGTTTATGTTCTTCTGGTGGTTTGTCAGACTGTCTGTCTGTTGTAAAAAAATAGGTATATTTTAGATGTTGTGCAAAAAAATCTTTAAACTTTTTATATCTTCTTCCATTCTCTCCTAGCTACGAGGCGTAGGTTAGCAGTAATTTTTCTTTATTACAAAATTTGTTCAAACCAAAATGATCATCAATTTCCAAATGAAATTAACATTTATTGAGAACAAGCCGGTGTGTAAATATCAATTTAGCACGTTCCTATAGCAGGGAAATATAAAATATGTGGGGAGGGATTTATGAGGCCCGGTGAGGCGCAAGGGACGATTGCGAAGCCCACCAGTGGGATATATAAATTTGCTGTTGTGTAATACAGTGTTTCTTATATTATTTATGGTGTTTGTTGGGTGTGATTAATTTCTGTTCGGATTTAGAGGGAAACGTGGTGTCAGATGTTTATGCTTTTTGCGTAAGCTGAATATATGGGTCGACGTGTTCCCCGCGTGCTAATGTGTTTTTGCATTCTCCGATAATGCACGGAATGTGCGTGTTCATTACTTTTGCTGGCTATGTACTTCAGTTCGTATAGATATAAGCTACATTGTAGATTCTATTCAGATCGTAGTATCATTTCATAATAGTAATGGATATTTGAGAGACAATTCAAAATAATACACTTCACAAAGCAAATCTTAACAAAACAAAGAACCTATCACCCAATCTAGTTACCTTGGCTAGCTAACACACAATTTTCCCGTCACAGTCTGCTGTAACAAAATATTCCCATGTCAAAGGAGACCCAACTATACACCTAGACAATCTCCTTGTTCACCTTATCGAGAACTTTTCCGATTCGCTAGGTAAACTTCAAATTACTAGCTAGTCCTCATTAGCTAGCGCAGGACTCGATTTTTTATCCAGACGACGCCAGACTTCAGTTTCACAGGACGTGGGGCCTTTGACCTTCCGCGTCAAATGGCTGTCGCTCTCAGTAAAAACTTAGGGTTACAGAACTTTAGAGGAACAGAGGTACACTTACTCTTGTTATTGGTACTATAAAAGACGGAGTAGATCGTGGGTAAGTTACGTTCGTACTAACCTAACACTCAGGCACGTTAAGTTACCAATGTGTCTCATTTTTCAGCTTTATTGCTTTAGTGATAGAATTGAAAATCTTATCAAAACTGAAATACGCCGCATATTATGTAATCCTTTTTAAAATTCATTTATATAATCATGTAAAAACATGTTCCTAGTCATAAATAGTGTATCTATTAGAAGTATCTATTACATTTTAACATTTTAGACATTTTGACATTCCTTTGAATCAAATTTCACAGACTGACGACTGATTGACGACATGGCTCAAATATACGCCGTCGTACACAAAAATGAAATCTTGCTCAAATATTCTTTATGTAACAAAAGTTTTGTTCTACAATATTCTTATCCTGAAATTTTCACGAATAGGTACAGTCGGGTAGAAATTGTCTAAAATTTTCACCGGATCTAGCATCTAACCAAGAATATCGTGCTTCTAGTAAGTTATAGAGGGCAAATGTCAGCTGTTCCACGTAAAACATGGCACTAGTTTAGTTTGAATAAAACTTACTGTCGAATGACAGGACAGGCCACAATGAAATCTATTCCACGAATTTTCGTCAATGCTTTTCCATGGCACACATATGTACATGAAACCAGTTACATAATATACAGTAAAACAATTGACAATAATGTCAGCTGTCACAGAGCGCACGTCATAATTGTCACACTGTCAATGTACGGCAAATTGCTCACATCACTATCAGTCCGTTTAAATTCCAGCCATGTGGACGTATGGCCAGACAAAGGACCCCGCCAAAATGGCCGCTCCAATATAATAGGCTAGGGTTCGATGGAATTTAATTATAGCTTTGTAATAGACCTGTAGACTTATTATTAAAGTTAAAAACAGTTTTATCAATAAATAGTTTGGACACGCATGAAAGGGCAAAGCTACGAATGTACTGGATCCCCTGAACTTTCAGTAAAGGGTTGAAACTGTTTACTGAAGTGAAATGCAATTAAAATAATTTACGTTTTGTTTTTAATTTTATTTTGTCTTTGATGGTATTTTTATCTCGTCAGAATCGATCTGGTAAAGTGAAAGAAGCAAACCAGTCTCAAAATCTTTATCCAAATTAATTTGTATACAAGAATAATGTTTCATGTTATCGCTCACTCCACATTGAAATACTATTTGACCTACAAAACGACCGGCCTTTACACAACAGTATCCATTGACAATCTTTCATTAAATGTCAATAGGAAAAAAATCCGCATTCAGCATCGGACATTTTCATCGCAGAACGCCACGCGAACTCGTAAATCCCGTCGCCAGCAAATCTATGTTTTCCGTTACACATTGCCATGCAAAAATTGCCATATATAATAATGACATGGAATAAATTCGAAAAAAATCTTTTGTTCGAACCTAAGTAATAACGAATATCAGAGACAATAACATTAAATCATCCCTTTTTTCGTTTTTTTATAACCCCTTTTTCTTTGGGAATAATCCAGGATCGTATTTTTTCATCTGTAGCAGTAAAGTTTCGATGACTAAGATTAAGGGATTGAATGAGCTCGTTTGGAAGATTCTTTATTAAATCTTTTCGTAATGTCGTGTCGTTCGTGTATGGAGAACAGACTTGTGAGTTATTGGGCTCAGAGGACATTTTGAAACAAAAAGCTGAGAGTTACGTTTTGGTAAGATTGTTAGAAAATTTGGTTTTCTATATGATACTCCAATTCTTGGCCTGTCTACATTTTATAATGAAGTTTGGTGTGTAGACAGAGTTAAAATAAATAGTATTTTAAAGATTTTTTTTAAATTTTCGAAACATTATATATTTTGATATTCTATTCAAACATCCAAAGCTTAGTAGAAGGCCAGTAAGGTCCCAATATACACATCGAATGTCGTAACAAGAAATCACCTCAATTTTACTTAATCGGCAACTTACACATGGTTAACGTAAATTAATTCCAATCACTCGCGAAATAGGACATTTATTTCTGTGTAGCGTACAGGCTCGACATTGGCCAGGCCATGCTTTGAACGGAAACGTTTTGCGTTACGTTACGCTGCGTATTAATTGGACGCGGACTAGCGGGTACTTTGTTCGGTCGATTCTAATAATTATGTTCTATTGTTTGGTATAAATGAGAACACATTGTGTTGTGGTGTGGAAGACCAAAGAGTGATGTAGTGAAATTAACGATTTTTTCAAAGATTTACTGATATTTTTGTAGAATTACAAGAAGTGCCATGGTGGATTTAATAAATCGGTTAATAAACCCCTGGGAACCAAGAAAAAATTTGTATGGAGATTGTAAGGAAAATCATTAAACAATATAATTACTGTTGGCACAAATAGTCATAACTTAGAATAAGAAAATAATATAATGGAACTTGTTTTCTAAAGTAGAAGAGAACTAAGTAAGAACCACTTTTCGCCAATAAATAATGTTTATGAAAAAAACCTCAGCCAAAATTTTTACTTCTACTTGCAACTCAAGACATAAAGCTCGAATAGAACTGAGACCTGTTATCATCTCACAGTTCAGCTCTACCATATCTTCGTGCAGGCTCTACAAGATTTATAGAGCACGCTCTGACGGTTTATAACGTAGTGCAGAGCAGGCTGATAGAGATGACCTTCGGAGTAGAGGCAGGAAATACACTCGGACAGTGGGAGGTGGAGGCGGAATAATGTGATGTGGTGTAAGTTGTAGGAGGTGTGTTTGTCTTTAAGACTAGGTATTTTTTAAACGTTACCCCACACTAGTATTTTCTCATATGTCGTGGGTTTATAAACATAGAAGTTCCCATACACATGAAACCCTGACCCGAAACAACAATTTATGGATGACACAAAGGGTTGCTTCGGGAATCAAACCCGCTACACGTTGCACGTCATATTTTGATGGTAAGTGAACACCATATTGAAAACTTGCGTCTGATCATGTTGAAGAGGAAATTTCAGTAAACTATAAGTTTATGACTGTTTGGTTAGCACATTTAGTGAGCTGGTATGTAATGTGTTGTGGGTTTGATTTCTAGATGGAACTGCTGTTCAGATATGTGTTATATGTATGTAATATATACAGGCAAGTGTGTGCACGACATTATAAAAAAAAATGTAGAGTACAGTTTTTTATAATATAATCGTGTTAATACGGACCGATTTTCGTTGCACTTTATGTTGATTATATTTATACCTACAACTTCACATACACTGGTGCTACTACCAAAGAAGCACCCCCTAAGTTCCTAATAACATTACTTCACATCATTTCACTCCCCACCCCTAGCACGTCACGTTCGCCACAAAAACACAAAGACGTAGCACACAAGTGTCACGCATCCAACATCCAACTCGCTAAGACTCGCAGCAGCGTGACACTCCATTTGTCACGTCGCCACATTTATACAGCGTGAACGTCGAACCTCCACCATTGAACGCGGCACACTTGATATTGATGATTTGGCCTTGTATTCACTGAAAAATTGAGCCTGAAAGGATCACCTGAGGGCTTTTTAAGCTGTTTACACATACGTAATCTGTTTAACTCGTGTCATGTTTAGGCGACAACGGTTCTTGGTGAATTTATTGGGATTATATTTTTTGGCTTACCAAGTGCTTACACATAAATGATTTATTTATGTAAACAGGTTATCTGTGCATCTGTGGTGAAAAGTGGATGTACATTGTACTTATAGCGGCATTACGTGCCGTTATGTACATCTCTGCCAACCTATTCGGGGATTAAAGGCGTGACGTTGTCCTATTTTTTGAATAGCCATATAATAGATCGGGATCTAGACTTGTGACACGGGTATCACAAGTCCCTGTAGCCTAGGTACATCTGTAACACTAGAAGCACAATCGGGGGTTTGCTCAAGACGCATTTTTGCTCACAGAGATCACTTATATCAACACCTTATGTTCGCAACTGGACCAAGTATAAAAGTAAGTTGAAGTAGCTAAAAGCAATTATTCCCAGGAAAAGCACACTTCTACACCTTCGAGCACTTTACAGTGAGCTAATTTGTAACATCCCAGCCACATTAGCTCCTAGCAACTCTAGTGAATTCTCTATAAGAATCGATACGTCTCTTCGTTTTGTTTCTCTGGCCAGCTCCACTGGCTTACACATCATTTGTCACCGTCAATCGACGTGACTCTGCAACTGACGCTGTTGTTAGAATTGGTAACTAAACGTACTGTTCCTGAGAATGTTCTAGAAACTTCATGAAAGTAATTGTAGTTTCTTCGTGATTTCCCACTAACTAACGAATAGAGAAAGGATTTATTCGTACAAGGTTTAATAGAAGTTTATGTAAGTATGGAACAAAAGCTTAAACAAAAGGCATTTTTCACAATACCAGGTGTACTGTGAACTTTATGGCTCAGAACCAGTACTGTACAGAATTCGAGTTTACGATCATTCGCCGAAAAAGGCAGTCAAATTCAATTCTAGAAATATTTTCCAAATGGATACTCTAAAGTGGGTGCTGGGTGCTACGAATATAAATATTCAGGTATCGCGGATGGCGTAGACAAATGTACAACGAAATCACTTCGTTTTCAAATTCAGCAAAACTCCGTTTTCCATTGGAAGCCGGACGGGTATAAATTTGGTTTACACCTACAGACAACACACGATATTCAATTCAAATACCGACGCGCCATCTTTCACCCTAGCAGTCCTAAAATGCCGTGTACACCAAGACTGAAGCTTAGCCTGCACCACCGTGCACTCAATTTGTCACTGAGTCGTACCGCAAAGCATTTACAGCGCAAGCGGTGAAGCGCCGCAGTTTAGCTCAGCGCTGCACTGACACCGCCCATTAGTTTGATTGGGACACCAGTAGGTATTTGTGTAAAACAAATTCGTTGAATACTTTATTTGGGTTCGACGATTAGTTTAATAGTTGTGCGGCATTTTAGTGGCGCGAATTTTATTTCGTTTTTAGGTGGTCGGTTTCACTTGAACAGCAATTCGATGATTTATTTCGCGATATTTTTCATGTGTATTTGTGTTGACTAGAAAAATTGGTTTAAAAATGGTACCGAGCAAAATCGTGAAGTTTTTTTGGTGAACAAAATAAAAACAAATTGTGCCAAGAGGACTATAATACGTCCTCGCAACTTAAATAAAACATTAACTACCGAAGTTCCTAATCAATAATCAAATTGGTAATGAATCGTAATCAGTGTTAAATTACTAACATTTCAGTAAATCAATGATAGGTATCAGTAATAAATAGGTGTAATAAATTATATCATTAATGTGTCCCTAGGCACAGAAGATCCGAACATATGATTGATCCCAATAACTCAGACATATTAACAGCAATAACTCACAACTAAATACATTAAAGTAAGTTTTCAAGATTTACAAATAAATCATTAACTAAACTAGTCTGTGTGTTAGTTGGAATCTATGGCAATGTGTTAAATTAATTGCTATCAGATTCACATTAATTTAATTTATAGTATATCTTATCAACTGCATTTCGGTTAATTTCAGCAAGTACAATCATAATGTTTATCATTCTTCGAAAAAGTTAAGAATCGAATCGAACCTTCTACACGTTACGCGGCAGACGGTTGCCTAGCTACCGCACCAACCATGCAATCAATTAACTTCCGATAGGACTTCATTATCAGTTTTCCATAAAAAAATACATGTAGAGACTAACTAAGGTGTGTTTAATTTTTGAACAGAGATAAGCAAGTAACTCTTTATTTATTTTTTGCAAATAAAGATCCAAACTCCTCACAACATAATTCATAGGACATCAACTATGTATTAATAAAATAATCGCAGTGGCTCTCGGGCTATAATATATTGCCTTTATCTTTAATCTGTAGCTGTGTCATGCAGCGAATTACGTTAATGCAACAAAACCTGCCAGTCACGGTGATCTGGTGATCATTCGATCATTTATCACCGGCCACTAGTGGGGATTGTGTACTTTAATATTAGTGAATAGTTTTATTTTTATAATTGGCTGGTGGAAGGTTGCCTTGGAGATAGATGTTTGTTATAGAGTGAACAGACACGAGCCGTCTTTTAGGGTTGCCTGTGGGGTCCCTTTGATAATGTGGGTAATGTTTTGTCAGTTTCTGTTGCCTGAAGAGATTTTTTTGAATACTATAAGACGAGTATTAGTTACGATAAGTTTCAAAAAATCTACAATATTTTAAAGTATTTATTATTTAATTTGCTCTTAACCGCGTTGTTTAAATTAAGTCTTTGACTGCCAATAGAAAACTGTTGAAGGCAAATCCTCCGCTAACGTTGGTCGCCGGTGACCCTCGTGGCGTTTTAAGAGTTAAACAGTTTTGTTTAAGATTTTTTCGCATATTTACGTTGATTTAAAACAAAGGTGGTACAAACTTACCTCCGGACGCGGCGAGCAGGCCGTGCGCGCGCAACAGCGCCAGCAGCAGCAGCGGCAGCAGCGGGCGGCGCCGCATGCCGCGCGACACCGCTGCGCCCGCGCCGCGTCGCCGCTCGCCCCCGCGGTCGCCCTCACCTGTGCAACAAACAATACACAACTTTAGAAATGTTATATTCCTTCATTATCACGTTTTTGTCTACTGTCTATATGAAGTGGGCCTTAATTTCCAATGTGCCTCGATCAATTTCAATTCTACAAAATTGACTGGACTACTCCAGGTTCAGACCCTTGTCTGTAATGATAAATGACCTCTTAGCCGGTGTATGACCACCGTATGAGTGTGATGCAAAATCTTTAACTTGTATAATATACATTCTTTAGGTATGTAGAGTACGCACTCGAGCTAATTCTATTCCACACAGATTCAAATATCACAATTAAAGTACATATTTCCATCAATACCTATATAGTTAAAAGTCAAAAGCCCATAATTACATAAATAGTATGTTACACAAAGAAAACGAATCAAATGGAACGATTATATATTAATAACACTCCGATTCTTCTCTCCAAATAAAATACTTGAGGCCAACAAAGGAGGCTCAGAAAAAATTGCAAGTATCATTGTTCGTTACTATTCACATGGAAAAATCTCATTCTTCCAATATACTTAGGTATGTTTCACTTTAGATTGGAAATCCTGTGAAATTCCATTAAATATTTTAACATTACTTTCGCTTTTTATATTGTCTAACTCCGAGTTATCTGCGGTTTTGTTTCATGTGAGCCATTTTGGCTCTAAAACAAAAGGTATTATAAATACATTATAACTTATCATCCAGATTTGGCACTATTATGCTAAATTTAGATTAAATTTTTTATTTACAAGAAAAAAACATGGTAATTTAGAGGAAGAGGCCACAAAGCAGCGAGTGTATATTTTTTTGTGAATATAGGCGAACTTATGATCGATATTAAATATGTACATTTACTAACAGACATAATGACTAATGATCAAAAGCAGTCTTGTGTCTAAAAATATAGTAAATTCTTTCTAAATACTACTATTACAAAACATTGTAGTGGGTAGATTTTTAGATAAATGAGTTTATACTGAATACCTATAGTATGGTAAAGTTGCCAAGGGTCCGGTAAAGTTGCCATAGTTTACCGGTACATATTTCCATCAATATAGTTAAATTCAAAAGCCCATAATAACATAAATAGTATGTTACACAAAGAAATCGAATCAAATGGAACGATTATATATTAATAACACTCCGATTCTTCTCTCCAAATAAAATACTTGAGGCCAACAAAGGAGGCTCAGAAAAAATTGCAAGTATCATTGTTCGTTACTATTCACATGGAAAAATCTCATTCTTCCAATATACTTAGGTATGTTTCACTTTAGATTGGAAATCCTGTGAAATTCCATTAAATATATTCTTCGCTAAGGGTTCTCGGGAAAAGAATTCCTCAAAATATGTCCTTATCGATTTGGCACAATTTGCGTATGGTTTTAGAGGAAGAGGCAGCGAGTGGAATATTTTTTGTGAATGTAAGCAAGTTTAATCGATATTAAATAACTTCTGCCTCCTAATTATCAAAAAGTATGCTAATGCTGTCTAAATGAAATAGGTAGAAACTACACATCAAGACTTCATGAAGTTTGACGTATAATTAAAAATGATACGTAAAAGTGACGTTAGTACTTTTCCGTTAGTAGGTTTCGAACCCGCACCCTCAAGCATGAGGCCTCCGGGCCACCACGATACTATGAGCACATAATCAAAAGAATCCCCAAAAATGTTAATATTAATAACCTAATTAAAAGTCCTCTTTCCCACGTATTCAATATTCACTTTGATTGAACGTACATGAATAAAAAGTACCACCTCAACCGACTATTCACCGCTATCGCTTCCATTTCAATCCAAAAGCTTTTAAATAATAATTAAATCTATTTCTGTGCTCAATATTTGAAAGGAAATTTGATCCTCAGTGATAACATTATATGATAGACTAATATTAATATAATGGAATTTCCGTCACAAGCTTCTTTTCAACGAAAATGTGGGCAGTATCACTATTTCCGTACCAAGGATATTTTCTAATGAGATTTTTTTAAATACGTCTTTGTGCTCTTTCCCATAAATATAAAAGGAAAATGTATGAATAAAGGTTTTCCTAAGAATTTTTAATTGGTATGGAGGCTATTTGTAGCAGTATTTACTTCATAAAAAAACGATAATTTTCAAGAAGATAACTTTATTAACTAACATTATACTGCTTTTGAAAATTCTAGAGAAATTCATATTGCTATGGCAGTCATTCAATTCCAAGCTAAACTACACAGAAAAACACCGAAGCATTCCATACAGCACATTTCCAAAAATACTCCGTTCAAAACAAATTCAAAAACAAATCAATCGTGCTCTTTGCAACAACAGAGATAGGCGTGCCCCTTCCGAACTCGCACGCCACCCCATATTTTCTTTTTATCAAGATAAACCCAAACATGTTTGTCCAAATCAAATGCTATATACACCGTCAAATCGAGTTTGTAGCAGAGAGAACGAAAAAACGCTTCGTATGGAAGTGGTACATTGTCTGAATCAATCGGCTCGGCTCAATACCGGACAGTGGAGTACAGACTGTTGTTTGTAATTGAATTGTCAGTTTATTGGACCCTGGACGCCGATCGGACTTCAAGAGTTGAGCGAGGAGCGGCAGCGGGTGCTATCGTCAAACTTTTTGATATGATATTTTCTGACGTATCGGTTCTGGATGGGAAAAATAATGGTACTTGTTCTATTTTCTTTATTTTTCTTGTTGCTTTTGTTATTTGAGAGATATTGTTGCTTGGGTAGTTATTTTTGATATCGATATGCTTTACTTAATTTTATGTAGTTACAACATTGTTGTATTTATTATATTTATTGATCGAATGGTTAATTAGGAAACAAACTTAATATATAAGTTATAATGAATAAAAAAAGCTTACGTATAAACTGTAAAAAATATCTAACCGACAAAATCACTGATACTCTGCTAAAAATATTTTGTTCATTATAAAAGCTAAAGATAAAACTTGAGCCATAAGAAAAAATTAAATCCTAAATTTTGCCTTCTATTTCAGATCGGAGCCCCTCTCAAAACTTGCCCCAACCGACCGACCCTTTGGCGAATCACCTTCAGATAAAAAAGAGATTCCCAAAAAAGGTCCCCGTGCTAGAGGTCCTAAGACATTGTTATGTAACTGTTTAACACACTTTCCCAGCGACCCGAGACGAAATATTTCCATAATATTTTGTCGAACGACGAATCTTTTGCTACAGATTTGGAGACAAATCTCGAGCAAAAAATATTCGGATAAAAGGACCAGATTAATAACCACAAAATCTAAAGATGTCTAGAATAACCAAGCTAAAGAAGAGTGTAAGGACATTCCCAGAACTCACAACAGTATTGTCCCCAACATGAACTCATCTTCCACTATAATGGACTGAAGGACCCTAATCCGATTGACAAAAGATTGGCACCTAAACGGTCCGTGATTTAATCGGAACGCTCGTCACTAAAACTGTGTTAAAAAGGGTATCGACGACCTTGAAATCGTTTTTCCGAAACTCATCTAATTACTTAAGTTAAGAAAATAACTTGCAAAGTATAACTATAAAAAGTTATAGAAAACGACATCAATCTTCATTACAACTGACTTTTATGACTAATATGAATAATGACACTAAATATCTTTTAGCAAATAAACTAATAAAAATGAAATTGTTTTAAGGCAATTTATTATGATGAAAAATATAGTATGTCTGGACTCATTCCATCATAATAATAATGGAAGGAAAATTTTATGTAGGAGTCGTATTTTTCTTTACCGGTTAGGAAATTGAAGCAAAACAATGGAAATATGTTTTCATTGATAACCCATGTTATAGTGTCGTGCCTATAGTTCCGTGCTTAGTGCATATTTGCAAACCCAGCAATTTTACTTAAAACACTCGGACTCGGATGACACTTAAAATTTTATAAACTTGAACTGCATATGAACACCCTGATTCTTCTCAAATAAAAAAGAAGATGACAGAAAGTGACCACATTATTAGGCAAATAACCTATTACTAGTCGGCGCTGACTCGACACCACACTGACGTATGGCTGATGAATTAATCATATTCGGCCAGAGGCTCCATCTATGTGGAAATGAAGGAAGATTCCTGAAGGACCAAACCTATTGCGAATCAAAGGACCAAAGATTTTTCGGGGCTGTCAGCGATATTTCTTTTGTTTGATTGGAGAATTTTGATGAACCTGCCCTGCCTGTCTATTGATTTAAATTCCGCAGGTTTTAGTGTCTTGATTATGGACGAAAATTTGATTTGATTTCCTTTTAGATGAGGTATATCTTTTTTAGTAAGCTTTTGTTATAGTATTTTTGATAGTAGGAGTAGATATAACTTAATAGATCTTTGAGACATTTTTTTCGGCACTTGAATTGCGCGTCTCAAACCGCCGTAACCCCGCAATACAGTAACGTCTCATCAGGTGAACTATACAGCAATAAAAACAACAATAAAATTTGAGCAATAAACCCATTTCGTGTAGTGAGGAGACATTATTGTCGTTACTGCGGAACAAAGGACTGAAGTTGGCTAATAACACCCATAAGTAGACATGTTATGTGCCTTTGACTTTTAACAGTATACTACTAATACGAGTTGTTTAAGATTGCTGTTTGTTCGTGTATAATTTGGATATTTGGATTCAAGTTGCTCTGTCGAGAATTTCGAACTGTTAGGATAGAACATCAAGTGTAATGTTTATAGGCGCAGTTAACACACATGTTTGTGTACATTAAAATGCTTGTTTCTTAATTTATTTTGAATTTTACTGAGTTAAGAATAAATGTTGTGGTTGTTCTATGAACAATGAGTGTGTAACAGTAAGCAAATCTTATTTAATTATGTTGTGTTGATCCATATGAGAAAACTACAGTGTATACAAACATACATCGTACTATTTATTTAATCAATTAGGTACTTCAGTATCTGAACAAACTTGTTAGCACAGTCCACTAAACAAAAATCAATCTAAACATAAAAACAATAGAAATCATTTTGTATAACAAGATAACAGATCTCAATGTAAAAGTTAGTCCGTTACAGATCTGGTGTCTGTCGAACCATTTTATCGCCTTCCGTTTTATCCTGAGTACTTGTCTAGAACTTTTTGCTAGATCGGCCCGCCAAATTGTCTGGCACTTTACTTTTTCCAAGTCTAGTTCAAACTAAATCAAAGAATGTCTGAAATTTTTCGAAGCATGTATCTGACGCATTGTTTGTCATATTTCTGATAGTTTTTAGAAGAATTTAAGATGTTGAAGTTGTGTTTGACATGCTGTTAGACTTGTTACTTTGCTTTTATAGATATCTAGATGTCATGTAAAAAGAAATTGGTTTACAGAAAATCTATTGTTTGTTTAGTTGAGACTTATAGAATGTTACTGACGATTATGGAAGAGATTACTTACGTATCAAATTTTTAATCATTTAAACATTGAATGCCATTTGAACCTCAATTAAATGACTCATTTTCGTCCCTAATAAACCCTCTAAACATGGCTTGTTTCTTAAATATTTTTGATGAACAACGTTAATTTTACTCATTCCTTATGGCGAGATGCCAGGGTTGGACTTAATTACGTCTTCATCGCAGGAATGCGCTCTGGAGTCAGCTCTACAAAGTTGTGAAATGCCAGAATGCTGTCACACGACTCCACTCCGCTTTGAAACTTCTGACTGACGCTCGACTCATTTTTGATGGAATTCATCGTGGAGGAAAACATTTAGTATTAAAGTTACTTTAGTATTTCTGAAACTGAAGTCTGAAATGCTTTCTCATTAAAATCATTCTACGTAAGATGAAAAAATAGAAGATATTTCCTTACATAAATCAGCAAGAACATAAATAAAAGTATCTAAGTAGGATTGACAACAGCACACATCGCAGTAATGCTCTTTACAAAGCACACATAATTCAAAGTGACTTTAATGTTTGTCGCGTAAATATTTAAATTGCTTCCTTAACATTTCATCAACACACAACAAAAATAAAATCTCAATTTAACGAAGAGCTTACATCCGCATCCACTTCGCAACTCAAACACAAGTCAGGTGCTAGTACGAGATCTCGTGTTGGTCTTGGACCCAAGTCTAATGTAATCGCAAATATATTACAGTGATGCCTCCAAGTTGGTTTAATTGAAATTGTTCGAAGTGTGCTTATGGTAATACTGCTAGTAACGAAACTCTTAGACTACAGAGTGCTCATTCACACGCTCCGCTCCATAGTCGGTTTCGGAGATTATAGTTACTAGTTAGTAGTGCAAACAGAGTCAAGTGTTAACATAAGAGATATCATGATATCACCCAATGACTCGCGGCGCGACGGTACGATTCAGAAATTTCATAACAATTTTTGTGTCCTTGAGTTTCTTACGAACTTAAAACTGTGGTCTTAGTAGAATTCATCTATTCATAGACTGGGATGGAAATAGAATATTATTTTTAGATAGAAT